>NC_082681.1:89177099-89480313 GCF_025265405.1 Mesoplodon densirostris
CCTCAGGCTTCTGTTCCTACCCAGACAGAATGGGGTTAAAGCAGCGGCTGATTAGGGTGCTCTGGCTCACTCATGCTGGGGGGAGGGAGGAGTATGGTAGTTATAATTGGCATGTGGGGCAAACCTCCTGTGGCAGAGGCCTGTGTGACTTGTAACAGCCTTAGGCATGCCATGTGTTCTTCCGGGGAAGTTCACACTGTAACACGGGTCCCTGGCAGTGGCGGACTGCACAGGCTCCTTTGTGGTGGGGGGGTTGCGGGTTTTTCTTGTGGACAGTGACCTGCGCTTTCACACAGGATTCTTAGTGGCTGCAGAAGCAGCATTAGTGTTTCATGCCTGTCTCTGGGGTCTGAGCTAATAACTGTGCTCCATGCCTATCTCTGGAGCTTGTTTAGGTGGTGCTTCGTCTTTTGTGGGCACAGAGGGAAGGAATCCCCTCTCCTCGTGCACCCCAAAACAACAGTCTCTTGCCTCTTAGGCAGGTTCACACTTCTTCCTGGACTCCCTCCTGGTTAGCTGTGGCCCACTAGCCCACTTCAGGCTGTGTTTACACAGGCAATCCCAGTCATCGCCCTGGGGTCTGACCTCCGAAGTTCGAGTCTCAGCTCCCAGCCCCCACCTGCCCCGGATGGTGAGCAGACAAGCGTCTTACGCTGGTGAGTGCTGGTCGGCACCAATTGTCTGTGTGGGAATCTCTCCGCTTTGCCTTCTGCACCCCTGTTTCTATGCTCTCCTCCACTGCTTTGGAGCTTTCCCCCCACCCACACCCTGTCTCTGACAGTGAAGGGGCTTCCTAGTGTGTGGAAACTTTTCCTCCTTCACAGCTCCCTCCCAGTGGTGCAGGTGCTGCCCTTATTCTTTGTCTCAGTTTTTTTCTTCTTTCTTTTGCCCTACTCAGCTACATGAGGAGTTTCTTATCTTTTGGGAAGTCTGGGGTCTTCTGCCAGTGTTCAGTAGGTGTTCTGTAGGAGTTGTTCCACATGTAAATGTATTTTTGATGTATTTATGGGGAGGAAGTGATCTCCACATCTTACTCTTCTGCCATCTTGAAGGCCTCCCTTGGACTTTTGTATTTTGGGAGTTTTAATTTTTTTATTATTTTTAATTTTTTTGGCTGCCTCAGGGTCTTAGTTGTGACATGCATGATCTTTATGACATGCGGGATCTTTTGTTGTGTTACACGTGTTCTTCATTGCAGTGCTTGGGATTCTCTCTAGTTACGGGGCATGGGTTGCTCTCTAGTTGTGGCATGTGGGCTTCTCTCTAGTTCTGGTGTACAGGTTTTCTCCCTCTCTAGTTGTGGCATGTGGGGTCCATAGCATATGGGCTCTGTGGTTGTGGCACATGGGCGCCAGAGAATGTGGGCTTTCTAGTTTATACCGTGCAGCCCCTCTAGTTGAGCCACATGAACTCAGCTGTTTTGACACATAGGCTTAGTTGCCCTGCAGCATGTGGGATCTTAGTTCCCTGCCCAGGGATCAAACCTGCATCCCCTGCATTGGAAGGCAGATTCTTTACCACTGGACTACTCGGGAAGTCTATTTTGAGAGTATTTAAATCACAGATTTATCTTCAGAACTCCAAATTTGTCTGTTTATATTTTCTATCTCTTCCTGTTTAAGTCTTGGGAGATTGTACCTTTCTAAGAATTTGTCAATTTCTTCTAGGTTGTCCATTTTATTGGAATATAGTTGCATGTAGTAGTCTCTCATGGTCCTTCGTATTTCTGTGGTGACAGTTGTAACTTCTCCATTTTCACTGTGACTTTTTTGATTTAGGCCTTCTCCCTTTTTTTCTTGATGAGTCTGGCTAAGGGTTTATCAATTTTGTTTATCTTTCCAAAGAACCAGCTTTTAGTTTCTTTATTTTTTCTATTTTTTCTCTCTATGTTATTAATTTCTGCTTTGATGTCTATGATTTCTTGTCTTCTATTACATTTGGGTTTTGTTTGTTCTTCTTTCTGTAGTTGCTTTATGTGTAATGTTAGGTTGTTTATTTGAGGTTTTTCTTTCTTCCTGAGGTAAGATTGTATTGCTATAAATTTCCCTATTAAGAACTGCTTTTGGGATGTGGGAGGAGACATTCATGATGGCAGAGGAGTAAGACGTGGAGATCACCTTCCTCCCCACAAATACATCAGAAATACATCTACATGTGGAACAACTCCTACAGAACTCCTACTGAACCCTGTCAGAAGACCTCAGACTTCCCAAAAGACAAGAAACTCCCCATGTACCTGGGTAAGGCAAAAGAAAAAAGAAAAAAATGTGACAAAATAATAGGAACAGGACCTTCCCCTCTGGGAGGGAGCTGTGCAGGAGGAAAAGTTTCCACACCCTAGGAAGCCCCTTAACTGGTGGAGATGGGGGGTGGTAGGGGGGAAGCTTCAGAGCCATGGAGGAGACCACAGCAACGGGGGTGCAGAGAGCAAAGTGTAGAGGTTCCCACACAAAGTGTCAGTGCCAACCAGCACTCATCAGCCTGAGAGGCTTGTCTGCTCACCAGCCGGGGTGGGTGGGGGCTGCGAGCTGAGGCTCTGGCATCAGAGTTCAGAATCCAGGGAGAGGACTGGGGTTGGCTGCGTGAGCACAGCCTGAAGGGGGCTAGTAAACCACAGCTAGATGGGAGGGAGTCCGGGAAAAGTCTGGAACTTCCTAAAAGGCAAAAGACAATTGTTTTGTGGTGCATGAGGAGAGGAGATTCAGAGCACTGCCTAAACGAGCACCAGAGATGGGCACGAGCCATGACTTTCAGCACAGAGACCAGAGACGGGCATGAAATGTTAAGGCTGATGCTGCAGCCACCAAGAAGCCTGTGTGTAAGCATAGGTCACTATCCACAACTCCACTTCCAGCAGCCTGTGAAGCCTACCACTGCCAGGGTCCCGAGATTCAGGGACAAATTCCCCAGGAGAACACACGGCATGCCTTAGGCTGTTGCAACATCACTCTGGCCTCTGCCACCACAGGCTCGCCCTGCATTCCCTATCCCTCCCTCCCTACCCGCCTGAGTGAGCCACAGCCCCCTAATCAACTGCTGCTTTAATCCCATCCTCTCTGAGCAAAGAACACACACCCTCAGATGACCTACACTCAGAGGCTGGGCCAAATACAAATCTGAACACCAGGAGCTTTCTGAACAAAGATGAGAAATGGAAATTACTGTCAGCAGCCTCAGGAGCAGGGGATTAAATCTCAATGATCTAACTGATGTACACTGAGTCTCTGGAATACCTGAATAGACAATGAATCATCCCAAAATTGAGGTGGTGGACACTGTATGATTTTGTCTGTGTAGCTTTCTTTTTACAATCTGTCCTAGGCTCCTGTCTGTATTTATTTTTTTTCTAATTTTAGTGTAGTTTTTTTACCACTTGTTATCATTGGTAGATTTGTTTTTTGGTTTGGTTACTCTCTTCTTTTTTTAAAATTACTTTTTCATTATTTTATGTTTAATATTTTTTTTATTTTAATAATAAATTATTTTATTAATAAATTTATTTTATTTTATTTATTTTTCTTTCTTTTTTCTCCCTTTTCCTCTGAGCGATGTGGCTGACAGGGCCTTGGTGCTCTGGCCGGGTGTCAGGCCTGTGTCTCTGAGGTGGTTAAGCTGAGTTCAGAATATTGGTCCACCAGAGACCTCCCAAATCCACATAATATCAAATGGCTAAAGATCTCCCAGAGACCTCCGTCTCAAAGCTAAGACCCAGGTCCACTCAAGTACCAGCAAGCTACGGTGCTGAACACCTTATGCCAAACAACAAACAAGACAGAAACAAAACCCCACCCATTATCAGAGAGGCTACCTAAAATCATAATAAGGTCACAGACACCCCAAAACACACCATTGGACACGGTGCTGCCCACCAGAAAGACAAGATCCAGCCTCATCCACCAGAACACAGGCACTAGTCCCCTGCACCAGGAAGCATACACAACCCACTGAACCAACCATAGCAACTGGGGACAGACACCAGAAACAATGGGAACTACAAACCTGCAGCCTGCAAAAAGGAGACCCCAAACACAATAAGTAAAGCAAATGAGAAGACAAACAGAGCAGATGAAGAAACAAGGTAAAAACCCACCAGATCAAACAAATGTAGAGGAAAGAGGCAGTCTACCTGAAAAAGAATTCAGAGTAATGATAATAAAGATGTTCCAAAATCTTGGAAATAAAATGGAGAAAATACATGAAACGTTTAACAAGGACCTTGAAGAACTAAAGAGCAAACAAACAATGATGAACAACAGAATAAATAAAATTAAAAATTTTCTAGAATGAATAGCAGAATAACTGAGGCATAAGAATGGATAAGTGAAAAAAAAAAAGAATGGATAAGTGACCTGGAAGATAACATAGTGGAGAAAACTACTGAAGAGCAGAATAAAGAAAAAATAATGAAATGAATTGAGGACAGTCTCAGAGACCTCTGGGACAATAGTAAACACAACAACATTCAAATTATGGGTGCCAGAAGAAGAAGAGAAAAAAAATGAGAAAATATTTGAAGAGATTATAGTTGAAAACTTACCTAATATGGGAAAGGAAACAGTCAATCAAGTCCAGGAATCGCAGAGTGCCAAACAGGATAAATCCAAGGAGAAACTCGCAAAGACACATATTAATCATACTATTAAAAATTAAGTACAAAGAAAAATATATTAAAAGCAGCAAGGAAAAAACAACCAATGATATACAAGGGAATCCCCATAAGGTTAAGATCTGATCTTTCAGCAGAAACTCTGCAAGCCAGAAGGGAGTGGCAAGACATATTTAAAGTGATGAAAGGGAAAAACCTACAACCAAGATTACTCTACACAGCAAGGATCTCATTCAGATTCAACTGAGAAATCAAAATCTTTACAGGGGTTTCCCTGGTGGCGCAGTGGTTGAGAGTCCGCCTGCTGATGCAGGGGACACGTGTTCGTGCTCCAGTTCGGGAAGATCCCACATGCCGTGGAGCGGCTAGGCCCATGAGCCATGGCTGCTGAGCCTGCATGTCCAGAGCCTGTGCTCTGCAACGGGAGAGGCCACAACAGTGAGAGGCCGCATACCACAAAAAAAAAAGAAAAAAAAAAACTTTACAGACAAGCAAAAGCTAAGAGAATTTAGCGCCACAAAACCAGCTTTACAACAAATGCTAAAAGAACTTCTCTAGGCAGGAAGCACGAGAAGGAAATAACCTAGAATAACAAACACAGAACAATTAAGAAAATGGTAATAGGAACATACGTATTGATAACTACCTAATTTTTTTTTTTTTTTTTTTGTGGTACGCGGGCCTCTCACTGTTGTGGCTGTGGCCTCTCCTGTTGCGGAGCACAGGCTCCAGATGCGCAGGCCCAGCAGGCATTGCTCACCGGCCCAGCCGCTCCGCGGCATGTGGGATCTTCCCGGACCAGGGCACAAACCTGCATCCCTTGCATTGGCAGGAGGACTCTCAACCACTGCACCACCAGGGAAGCCCACTACCTAAAATTTAACTGGATTAAATGGTCCAACCAAAATACACAGACAGGTTGAATAGATACAAACAAGCCCCATATATTTGCTGTCTACAAGAGACCCACTTCAGACCTAGGGACACGTATAGACTAAAAGTGATGGGATGGAAATAGATAGTCCACGCAAATGGAAATCAAAAGAAAGCTAGAGTAGCAATTCACATATCAGACAAAATAGACTTCAAAATAAAGACTGTTACAAGAGACAAAGAAGGACACTACATAATGATCAAGGGATCGATCCAAGAAGAATATATAACAATTGTAAATATTTATGCACCCGACATAGGAACACCTCAATACATAAGGCAATTACTAACAGCCATAAAAGAGGAAATCGATAGTAACACAATCATAGTAGGGGACTTTAACCCTCCACTTTCACCAATGGACAGATATCCAAAATGAAAATAAATATGGAAATGCAAGCTTTAAATGATACATTAAACAAGATGAACTTAATTGATTTTTAAAGGACATTCCATCCAAAAACAACAGGATACATATTCTTCTCAAGTGTTCATGGAACATCCTCCAGGATAGATCATATCTTGTGTCACAAATCAAGCCTTGGTAAATTTAAGAGAAGTGAAAACACAAAGAGCCCGAATAGCCAAAGCAATTTTGAGAACGAAAAGCAGAGCTGGAGGGACCAGGCTCTCTGACTTCAGGCCATACTACAAAGTTCCAACAATCAAGAGCGTATGGTACTGGCAGAAAAACAGAAATATAGATCAATGGAACATGATAGAAAGCCCAGCACTAAACCCAAGCACCTATGGTCACCTTATTTTTTTTAAAGGAGGCAAGAATATACAATGGAGAAACGACACCCTCTTCAATAAGTGGTGCTGGGAAAACTGGACAGCAACATGTAAATGAAAGAAATTAGAACATTCCCTAACACCATACCCAAAAATAAACTCAAAATGGATTAAAGACCTAAATGTAAGGCCAGACACTATAAAACTCTTACAGGAAAACACAGGCAAAACAGTCTATTATGTAAACCACAGCAAGATCCTTTTTGACCCACATTCTAGAGAAATGGAAATAAAAAAATAAATAAACATATGGGACCTAGTGAAACTTAAAAGCTTTTGCACGGCAAAGGAAAACTTGAACAAGACAAAAAGACAACCCTCAGAGTGGGAGATAATATTTGCAAATGAATCAACTGACAGAGGATTAATCTCCAAAATATACAAGCATGTCATGTAACTCAATATCAAAAAACAAACAACTCAGTCCAAAAATGGGCAGGAGACCTAAATGGACATTTCTCTGAAGAAGATATATGGATTGCCAACAAACACATGAAAGGATGCTCAACATCACTAATCATTAGAGAAATGCAAATTAAAACCACAATGAGGTATCACGTCACAGCTCACAGAATGGCTATCATCGAAAAATCTACGAACAATAAATGCTGGAGAGGATGTGGAGAAAAGGGAACTCTCTTGCACTGTTTGTGGGAATGTAAATTGATACAGCCACTATGGGAAAACAGTATGGAGGTTCCTTAAAAAACTAAAAATAAAACTACCGTATGACCCAGCCATCCCATTACTGGCCATATCCCCTGAGAAAACCATAATTCAAAAAGGGTCATGTATGACAATGTTCATTGCAGCTCTATTTACAATACCCAGGACATGGAAGCAACCTAAGTGTCCACTGACAGATGAATGGATAAAGAAGATAAGGCACATATATACAGTGGAATATTATTCAGCCATAAACAGAAATGAAATTTAGTTATTTGTAGTGAGGTTGATGGACATAGAATATGTCACACAGAGTAAAGTAAGTCAGATAGAGAAAAACAAATATTGTATGCTAACACATATATATATGGAATCTAAAAACAAAAAAAACCATGACGATTGAAACCTATTGAACACAGCAAAAGCAGTTTTTTTTAAACATCTTTTTTGGATTATAATTGCTCTACAATGATGTGTTAGTTTCTGCTTTATAACAAAGTGAATCAACTATACATATACATGATATGAGGTTTCAATATAGTAGTATATATCAATCATATATATATATATATATATATATGTATATATGATTCTTTTAAATTCCCGGTCTCTTAATTTCAAATGCAATTCAAGTATCTTGAATTTGTACTCTTCTCCTCTCATGATTACTGATTCAGATATCATATTTTTTTGTGGATGGTTTTCTACGTTTACTTTATTTTTGCCTTACTGGTGTGCTTTCTCATTTCTTAATTTTCTTATTTCAGGTTGTGCTTTTTTCTTTTCCACCTAAAGACGTTCCTTTAACACTTGTTTTAAATCTGGTTTGGTGGTGCTAAATTCTTTTAGCTGTTGCTTGTGTGTTAAGCTTCTGATTTCTCCATCAAATCTGAACAAGAAACTTGCTGGGTAGAGTATTCTTGGTTGTTAAATTTTTCCATTTCATCACTTTATATACATCATGACACTCCCTTCTGGCTTTTAGATTTTCTGCTGAAACATCAGCTGATAAACTTATGTGGATTACCTTGTATGTTATTTGTTTCTTTTCCCTTGTTGCTTTTAATATTTTCTTTGTCTCTAATTTTTGTTAATTTGATTAATATGTGTATTGGCATGTTCCTCTTTGGGCTTACTTTGTATGGGACTTTCTGTGCTTCCTGGACTTGAGCGAATGTTTCCTTCCCCATGCTAGGGAAGTTTTTGACTATTATCTCTTCAAACATTTTCTCAGGCTCTTTCTCTCTCTCTTCTACAAATGGTATCCCTATAATGGGAATGTTGGTGTATTTAATGTCCCAGTGGTCTCTTATACTGTCCTCATTTCTTTTCATCTTTTCTCTTTATTCTGTTCCACAACAGTGATTTCCACCGATCAGTGTTCTAGCTGACTTATTTATCCTCCTGCTCATTTATTCTGCTCTTGATTTCTTGTAGTTTATTTTTCATTTCAGTTATTGTATTGTTCATCTTCATTTGTTTGTTCTTTAAATATTCTTGTGCTTTCTGAAACATTTCTTGTATCTTCTCATTGTGTACCTCCATTCTGTTTCTGAGTCCTTAGATCATCTTTACTATTATTACTTTGAATTCTTTTTCAGGCAGATTATTTATCTCCATTTTACTTTGTTGTTCTTCTGGAGTTTTATTTTGTTCCTTTGTCTGGAACATAATTCTCTGCCTTCTCAATTTGTCTAACATTGTTTGTGGTCTCTGTTTCTCCAGCTGCAAGTTTGTAGTTCCTCTTGCGTCTGTTGTCTGCCCGCTGGTGGGTGATGTTGGTCCAGGGGCTTGTGCAGGGTTCTGGTGAAAGGGAGTGGTCCCTCCCCACTAGTGGGTAGAGCTGGGTTTTCTCCCTCTGTTGCTCAGGCCCGTTTCACAGGGTGTGTTTAGAGGCAGCTTTGCACTCAAGGTGACTTTAAACAGCCTGTCTGCTGGTGGGTGGGGCTGTGTTCTCACTCTGTTTGTTTGGCCTGAGGTGTCCCAGCTCTGGAGCCTCCAGGCTGTTGGGTGGGGCCAGGTTTTGGGACCAAAATGGCAACCTCTGAGAGATTCATGCCAATGAATATTCCCTGGGGCCTCCACCACCAGTGTCCTTGCCCCACAGTGAACCACAGCCAATCTCTGCCTCCCATGAGACTCTTTAAGACCTGCAGGTAGTTCTAGTCCTGGTTCCTGTGGAGTCACTGCTTTGCCCTAGGTTCCATTGCATGTGAAAATTTGTGTGTACCCTCCAAGAATGGAGACTCTGTTTCCCCCATTCTCATGCAGCTCCTGCACTCAAGCCCTGTTTGCTTTCAAAGCCAAATGCTCTGGGGGCCCCTCCTCCCAATGCTAGATCCCCAGGCTGGAGAGTCTGATGTGGGGCTCAGAACTCTCACTCCTATGGGAGAACCTCTGCAGTATAATTATTTTCTGGTTTGTAGGTCACCCACCAGCATGTATGTGATTTGATTATATTGCAAAAGCATGCCTCCTACCATCTCGTTGTGGCTTCTTCTTTGTCTTTGTATATAGAATATCTGTTTTGGTAGTTTCCAATCTTTTTGTTGTTGTTGATGGTTGTTCCCCAGTTAGTTGTGAATTTGTTGTTTTCGTCAAAGAGGTGAGTTCAAGTCCTTCTATTCCTCTGTCTTCTTGTCTCCTCCTCCTTGTAAATATTTTTAACTGTCAGAGAGGCACATGCATTACGAGTAATGGTGCTTGTTAAATAAGATGAGTGAAAAGCCTCAAGATTTCTGTTATGAAGGTAAAGAGAACTATTGATGGCATCAAATGAACAAGTTTTGGAACAAAAAATAAAATCTGTGATGAAAGTTAAGACACTCCTCATGAAAAGTAATAACAGACTTATTTCTTCATATACTTGTTTGGGAGCTCAAATATTCTCTAAATTGGTTATGGCATATCTCAAAAAGTGTTATTTCATTCTCAGAGTTATCCTTCTGCTCTAATCTTAATTTCCTCATCCAATGTTATTTCATTCTCATAGTATCCTTTTGCTCTAATCTTCATTTTCTCATCCAATGTTTTTAATGCTAGTAAAATCTTTCTAAAACCTGACCCAAATCATGTTACCTTCCTCCTTATTTTTTTAATTTGTCCACACTTCTTAACTTAGCATTTTAACTTTTTATAATAACCCCACCTATACAACTTTATTTCCTAATCTTCTTCATATATACTCCACTGCACCTTATATGCTGTTGCACTCTTCCCAGAACACATCACATTTAATTCCATGCCCTACATTGGTTTATTGTTGCTACTTCAGCCTGGAAAGCCCCTTTTCTTCCTCTGATTTATTAACAAAATTATCTTTATCCTTGAAGACCTAACCTAATTTCTGGTTTCTCTCTGAAGCCTTTTCTAACTCCTCCAATCCTTATGGGTAATGATTCTTTTCTGGAAACATATTATACTAAGTTTATCCTGAGAGGCTTGTTTTTTGTTTGTTAGTTCTGTTTCTCCAATTAGACAGTAAGCTCCTCGGGGACAGAAAGTATGGCTTAATCTTTTAAAAATTTCTCCCATGGCACTGTGAGGAGGTGGCTCCCTGTGTATCAGTGGATTAACAAACTCAGGTTTGTGGGCCAAACGATTAGGACTGGTGAGTAAAGGAAAGGGAGAGATCAAAGGTGACATCGAGGTTCATATGCTGGAGTAACTGTAACAGTAATGTGACTATCTGCCAGAAAATGTACAATCAGTACATATTGAGTTAAATGGTGTTTATTTCCAAGTAGAATATTATTTGGGAAAGGTAAACTAGCTAGTCACAGGGAGATCTGCTTTTCCTTCTCTTTCTACCTCAATATTCCACTCCCTTTTTTTTTGACCTCTTTGATTCTCTCCCTTCTGTCTCATACCAAGTGGAAAACTTTAAACCAATCCTTAGGCCCCAACAAGAGCAAAGGGTTAAAGTAAAATCATTTGTTTTCCACAACTTTGTAACTATAGACCTCATAGGTCTTTTTCCCACTCTATTCAAAAACCATTATATTTTTCATTGTCTATATTTTTAGTGATCACTTTTCAACTATGTTCAGCAAAATTCTCCAAATAACAACATCACATTTATGGTGTAAGTACTCTTTTGGGTAGATTGAATACAAGTTGGCCTGGGAAAACTTTTTCAGCCTATAACCTGGATCAATTCTTTCCTGCTCCTCTCTGAAGGTGAGAAGCCATGTAAATGAACATGGGATGGATGTCACTGGCATTTTTCCTGTTCTGGTGATTTCACCAGGTGTTACCAGAACCAGAAGTATACTGGGGCTAAGCCCTCTGATGTCCAGCTTGTGTGGCTTCTGCTTTTCCTGCTCTGATCATCTGGCACTATACATGAAAAACCACTCCAAATAAGTGGTTCACCTTCTGCCTTTCCCACCCCTTGGGACAGCTAATCCTGATTATATATATATATATATATATATATATATATATATATATATATATATATATATATATATATATATGTACACACACACACACACATACATATACACACTAGTGCTAAATGGACTCAACACCCAGCCCCAGAACTGACCCATTTTTTGTTCATTAATGCCATGTCCCTCTTTGTCCTGCTATGTGTGCATTTGTCAAAAAGACAATCAAGACTATTGACTGGGAAAGGGCTCATTTGCTCAGAGTCAAATCTTTTTAACCAATAAAGCTTTTATATTCAGAGCACCAATATTTTATTTCTTCTTTGTAGTTCAATCTTTCATTTCACTTAAGCTATTATTGATTGTATTTTCCATAGCCAACAGCAATAATTGTCCTCAAGGTAGGGTTGCCATATTTAGCAAATAAAAATATAGGGCATACAGTTAAATTTGAATTTCAGATAAATAAACAATTTTTATTATGAGTTTTTCCCATGTAATTGTTTGGAAATGTTTATACTAAAAATTATCTGACTGGGCAAGCTGTACTTTATCTGGCAACTCTACCTCTAGGGTGAGTCCAGATTGCTTCTCACATCTCATTTCACTCTGCCTATGAACACTTGGTAAGTTCCCAAAAGGAGAAGCAGTAGCATAAATAAATTTAGGGATGTATTCACATAGACAAATCTTGACCCTTGAACCAGTTTCTAAGCTTTCAGTACAGGGCCAGAGATAGAGAAAAATCAGATTTTCTCAAGAAATAATTATTATTATGGGTAATTTGTATATGGCATAAGGGTACATTCATAGGTGGCTAATTTCTCTTTTAAAGTGTTCCCTTCTATCTCTTACGTCTGAGTTTTAAATTGTTTTCTTTCAATTTCTCTGAAGTCACTTGGAAAGAAACAAGGAAGGGAAATTAATTTTTTATAATCATCTAATGAAATACACATGAGCCAAATTGGCCCTTGATTAAGCCTTTGCTGCTCCTAGGCCAAGAACATGGAAACCATTGCATTCTTCCAGTGTGATGCAATTAGATACATTCCTTTTTGAGTTTGTTGAAGCAATGAGAGGATGGGAAAGAAATACAGATGAAAGTGTTCCTAGATTGAAGAGCCTGGAACAAAGCCATGTATTTTCCATAACTGGCAAATAGGCTGTGGGACACTTCTAAATCTGTGGCACTTTTTGAGATGTTTTAAGGTAGGGAGGGAATAAAAAACACAGGGAGAAAATCTAAAGAGCTTAGAAATGAGAGATTCTTTGAGTCTCAAAATGTCTTCCTCCTCTTCTCTCTCTCCCGGAAAGGAATTGCAACGTCACATGTGCCACTTTTCCCTATACTGTAGTTGCAGCTGTTCAGAGCACCATCACTTTTTGGCTGCCAAATTAGTAAATCTAACACCTGCCTAACAGGCTGATTCAGAAGAATTGGATCTCATATGAGCTTTTGTTTGTCTTCCCATATATGGGATCTTCAACCTGATTGCATCTGTTTCTAACAAGGCTGAAGGCTAATGAAAACCATCAGATGAAATAATGTTAAAGATAACCTCATGAATTTGTACCATCTGATTAAGGATCTGCATAATCCAGAACCAGACGGGGATGAATTTTACTGCTATACTATATATGGTAAAAGTTTGTTAAGTAAATGCATACTATAAATAATTGTGCAAGAGTAGGTATTTAACAAACTATGGAAAAGGACACATTTTCAAGCCTTTAGAAGCACCCACCTAGAAACACAATTCATGGACATGGTATAAATGCTTCTCTGTCAGGTCCCAATGTTTTTATAAGTCAACTCTTCATTATCCAGTTATGTTATTGTATTTCTTTGAAATAAGTTACTCTTGCATCACTTTAAATATTAGACATGTCACTAGTTTGAATGGCTTTTCTCACATATGCTAAAATTAGAAAGGTTTGACTGTTTCAAGAAATCAAAAAGTCTGTTTTGGACATAAAGGGAGAAACTGATAGGAATACAATAATAATAGGAGGCTTTAACATCCCACAGATATCAATGGACAGATCATCCAGACAGAAAATCAATAAGGCAACAGAGGTCCTAAATGACATAATAGACCAGTTGGACTTAATTGATATCTACAGGAGATTACATTCCCCCAAAACAGGAAAACATTCTTTTCAAGCATGTATGGAACATTCTCTAGGATATACCACATAGTAAGTCACAAAACAAGCTTCAATGTATTTAAGAGAATAATTATCTCAAGCATCTTTTCTGAACAAATTGGTATGAAACTAGAAATCACCTACAGAAAGGAAAATGAGAAAAGAATGAACACATTGAGATTAAACAACATGCTACTCAAAAAACAATGGGGAGGATAGCAGTCAAGATGGTGGAGTAGAAGGACCTTGAACACACTTCCTCCCACAAGAACACAAAAATCACAACTAACTGCTGAACAACCATCAATAAAATAGACAGGAACCTACCAAAAAATATATCCTACCTCCAAAGACAGAGAAGAAACCAAAATGAGATAGTAGGAAGGGCACACTCGTGATAAAATCAAATCCCATACCATCTGGGTGGGTAACCCACAAACTGTAGAATAATTATACCTGAGCCTCATGTCAGGCTCCCCAGCCTGGGGATCTGGCATTGGGAGGAGGACCCCCTATGGCATTTGGCTTTGAAGCCAGTTGTACTTGATCGCAGGAGCTCCACAGGACTGGGGGAAATGGAGACTCCACTCTTGGTGTACACAATATCTTGTGTGCACCAGGACCCAGGGCAAAAGCAGTGACTTTATAGGATCCTAGGCCAGACCTATCTGCTGGTCTTGTAGGATCTCCTGGGAACACAGAGGGAGGCTGTGGCTCTCACTGGGGACATAAGGGCTGGTGGCAAACATATCTGGGAGTTCTCACCTGAAGGCTGGCATCTTGTTTGGGTCATTAGCACCAAGATCTGGCCCCATTCAACAGCATGTAGGCTCCCGTGCTGGGACACCTCAGGCCAAACAACCAACAGGGTGGGAATGGAATCCCGCCCATCAACAGGCTGCCTAAAGACTTCCTGAGCACACAGCTACCTCTAGACATGCCCCTAGACATGGTCCTGCCAACTGGAGGTTTGTACCTCTTAATTTCCGTTACATATTTCTCTCCTGCCTCCACCCTCCTTCCCTCTGTCAATCACTCATTTGTTCTCTGTATCTGTAAGTCTGTTACTGTTTTGTATTTTGTTCATTTGTTTTGGTTTTTAGATTCCACATATAAATGAAATAATACATTATTTGTCTTTCTCTGTCTGACTTATTTTACTAAGCATAACTCCTTCCGGGTATATCAATGTTGATGGAAATGGCAAAATTTCATTCTTTTTTATGGCTGGGTAATATTAACTTATATATATAATTATTATATATATAATCTCACATGTTCTTTATCAATTCATCTATTGATGAACTTAGGTTGCTTCCACATTTTGCTATTGTGAATAAGGCTGATATAAACATTGGGATACATATATATATATATATATATATATATATATATATATATATATATATATATATATATATATATATCTCTTTTTGAATTAGTGTATTAGTGTTTTTGTTTTCTTTGGATATATACCCAAGGGTGGAATTGCTGGATCATATGGTAGTTCTATTTTAACTTTTTGAGGAATCTCCATACTGTTTTCTATAGTCCGTGCACCAATTTACTTTCCCACCAAGAGTTTGCAAGTGTTCCCTTTCCTTCACATCTTCATCCAGCATCTGTTATTTGTTGTCTTTTTAATGACAGCCATTCTGACAGGTGAGAGGTATTAATTTGTATTACCCTGATGATTATTGATGTTTAGCAGCTTTTCATGAGCCTGTTGGCTATCTATATGTACTCTTTGGGAAAATGTCTATCAAGCCTCTGTCCATTTTTTTTAAATTAGGTTGTTTGTTGTTTTGATATTAAATTGTATGAGCACCTTATATATTTTGAAAATTAACCCCTCATCAGACATATCATATCAATTGCAAATATTTTCTCCCATTCTGAGAGTTGTCTTTTTGTTTTGTTTATGATTTCCTTTGCTGTACAAAAGCTTTTACATTTAACTAAGTCCTAGTTATTTATTTTTGTTTGTTTCCTTTTCCTTAGGAGACTGATCCAAAAAAATATTTTTATGACTTATGTAAAAGAATATGCCCATGGTTTCCTCTGGGAGTTTTATGATGTCCAGTCTCACAAATAGGTTTTTAATCCATTTTGAGCTTATTCTTGTATGTGATGTAAAAAATTATAATTTTATTCTTTTACATGTCCAGTTTTCCTACCACCATTTATTGAAGAGACTATCGTTTCTCCATTGTATATTCTTACTGGTTTTGTCATAGATAAATTAACATAAGGGTTTATTTCTGGGCTCACCATTCTGTTTCTTTGATCTTTGTGTCTGTTTTTGTGCCACTATCATATTGTTTTGCTTACAGTAACTTTGTAGTATAGTCTGAAGTCAGGGAGTGTGATACCTCCAGCTTTGTTCTGTTATTTAAATTTTTCCTTAGCTATTTAGGGTCTTTTGTGTTTCCATATAAATTTTAGGATTATTCGTTCTAGTTTGGTAAAAAACGTCATGGGTATTTTGCACTGAATCTGTAGATTGCTTTGAGTAATATGGATGTTTTAGCAATATTAATTCTTCCAATCCATGAACATGAAATATCTTTCTATTTATTTGTATCCTTTTCAGTTTCCTTCATTAGTGTCTTACAGTTTTCAGAGTATAGATCTGTCACCCCCTTTGTTAAGTTTATTCCTAGGTATTTTATTCTTTTTGATGTGATTATAAATGGATTTTTTGCTTTCTCTTTCTGATAGTTCATTATTATTTTACAGAAAAGCACCAGATTTCTGTGTATTATTCTTGTATCCTGCAACTTTACTGAATTAATTTATTCTAATAGTTCTTTGGTAGAGTCTAGGGATTCCTATATATAATATCATGTCATCCACAAATAGTGACAGCTTTACTTCTTTTCTTCCAATTTGGATGCTTTTTTCTTTTCCTTTTTTCTTCTTTTTTCTTTTTTTTTTTGGTCTGATTGTTGTGGCTAGAACTTCCAATACCATCATAAATAGAAGTGGTGAGAGTGGGAAAACGTGTCTTGTTCCTGATTTTAGAGGAAAAGCTTTTAACTTTTCACCATTGACTATGACACTAGCTTCAGATTTGTCAAAAATGACCTTCATTATATCGAGATATTTTCCCACTATACCAACTTTGATGAGAGTTTTTGTCATGAATCAATCTTGAATTTGCCAAATGCTTTTTCTGTATCTGTTGAAATGATCATGTAATTTTTTCCCTTCTTTTTGTGAACGTTGTGTATCATCACATTGATTGATTTGTGGATTTTGAACCATCCTTGCATCCCTGGGATAAACCCCACTTGATCATGGTGCATGACCCTTCTAATGTATTTTTGATTTTGTTTTGCTAATGTTTTGTTTGGAATATTTGGATCTATGTTCATCAGTGCTATTGTCTGGTAATTTTCTTTTTTGTGTGTTGTATGTTTGTTTGGTTTGGGTGTCAGGGTGATGCTGGCCTTCTATAATGAGTTCAGAAGTGTTTCTTATTCAGCATCTTTTTGCAATGGTTTGAGAAGTATAAGTGTTAACTCTTCTTTAATTGGTAGAATTCACAGGTGAAGCTGTCTGCTCTTGGACTTTTGTTTGTTGGGAGTTTGTTTTATTACTGATTCAATTTCATTTCTGATAATTGGTCTGTTCATATTTTCTATTTCTTTGTGATTCAATGCTAGGAGACTGTACATTTCCAGGAATTTTCGAATTTCTTCTAGGTTGTCCATTTTAATGGAGTATACCATTCATAGTAATCTTTTATGATCCTTTATATTTCCATGATTTGATTATAACTTCTCCTTTATAATTTCTGATTTTATTGATTTGGGTCATCTCTCTCTCCTTTTTTTTCCTTGATGAGTCTGGATAAAGATTTATCAATTTTGTTTATCATTTCAAAGAACCAGTGTTTAGTTTCATTGATATTTTCTATTCTTTATTCCCTATTTTAATTGTTCCTGCTGTAACCTTTATTTTTTTTTCCTTTCAATAACTTAGAGTTTGCTTGGTCTTCTTTTTCTAGATCCATTATATGTATGGTTAGACTGAGATTTTTCTTGTTTCCTTTAGAACTGCTTTGGCTCTATCCAGTAGATTTTGGATCTTTGTAGTTTCATTTCTATTTGTCTCCATGAATTTTTAAATTCTATTTTTGATTTCCTCAGTAGCCTATTGGTTTTTAGTAGCATATTGTTTAGCATCCATGTGTTTATGGGTTTTTTTGCACTTTTTGTAGTTGATTTCTAGTCTTATAGCATTGTAGTCAGAAATGATGCTTGCTATGATACCAGTTTTCTTAAATATTCTGAGACTTGTTTTGTGGTCTAGCGTGTGATTTATCCTGGAGAATATTCCATGTGCACTTGAAAAGAATGAGTAGTCTGCTGCTTTTTGTTGAATGTCCAGTAAGTCCATCTGGTTGTTAATATTTGCTTCATCTATTTAGGTGCTCCTATGTTGGGTTCATATATATATATATATATATACAATTGTTATATCTTATTCTTGGATCTATCTCTTTACTATATAATGTCCTTCTTTCTGTCTTGTTATAGTCTTTATTTTAAAGTCTATTTTGCCTTACATAAGTATTGCTACCCTGGATTTCTTTCATTTCTACTTGCATGGAATACCTTTTTGCCATCTCTTCACTTTCAGTCTGTGTGTTATTTAGATCTGAAGTGAGTCTCTTATAGGCAACATATATTTGGGTCTTGCTTATTCATCTGTCCACTCTATGTCTTTTGATTGGAGCATTTATTCCATGTACTTTTAAAGCATTACTGATAGATATGCACTTATTGTCATTTTGTTAAATTTTTTTTGCTCTTATTTCTCCTTCCTCTCTTCCCTTGTGACTTGATTACTCTCTTTAATGTTATGTTTGGATTCCTTTCTCTTTTTTGTGAGTATATCTATTATACATATTTGGTTTGTGTTTACCATGAGATAGGTATATATACAATTATTTTAAGTTGCTGATCCCTTAAGTATGAATGCATTTTAATAGCCCTGCACTTTCACTACCCCCACACGTTTAATGTTGACATCATATTTCATATCTTTTTGTTTTGTGTATATCTTAAACTACTTGTGAATATAGGTGTTTTATTACTTTTGTATTTTAATGTTTCTACTAGCTGTATAAATGGTTGATCTACTACTTTTACTATATATTTTCCTTTATGAATGAGATTTTTCTTTTTGTAATTTTCATATTTCTAATTGTGGCCTTTTCTTTTCTGCTTAGATAAGTCCCTTTAACATTTTTTAAAATGGGCATCCATTATTTATTCATTGGTTTATCCATTCAACACATTTTTTTCTTTTTTTAAACATCTTTATTGGAGTATAATTGCTTTACAATGGTGTTAGTTTCTGTAAAACTAGTTTCATGGTTCTAAATTCTTTTAGCTTTCTCTTGCCTGTAAAACTCTTTATCTCTTCTTCAAATGTCAATGGTAGGTAGCCTTTGCTGCACAGAGTATTCTAGGTTGTAGGTTTTTTCCATTCATTTCTTTAACTAAATTGTGTCACTCCCTTCTGACCTGCAGAGTTTATGCTGAAGATAGCTGATAGTCTTATGGAGTTCTCTTTTATGAAACTTGTTGCTATTTCCTTGCTGCTTTTAGTATTACCTCTTTAGCCTTAATTTTTGCCATTTTCATTACTTTGTATCTTGGTTTGGATGTCTTTGGATTGATCTTATTTGGGACTCTTTGTGTTTCCGGGTTGTCTGTTCCCATTCCCATGCTACAGAATTTTTCAGCTCTTATGTCTTCACGTATATTTTCTGCCCATTTCTCTCGCTTCTCTTCTGAGTCCCCTACAATGAAAATGTTAGCATGCTTGCTATTGTCCCAAAGGCCTTCTAGACTTCTAAATTGTCATTTCAATTTTTCTTTTCCTTATTCTGTTCAGCTTGTGTGATGTCAACTACTCTGTCTTCTAGTGCTAATCCATTCCTCTGCATCATGTAATATACTGTTGATTCCTTCTATTGTATTTTTTATTTCAGTTATTGTACACTTCAGCTTTGTTTAGCTCTTTTATATTTTCTAACTCTTTGTTAGAAGCTTCTAACTTCTCACTGTGTTCATCCATTCTTCTCCCAAGCAACTCTATGATCATTTTCTTGAACTTTTTATTGGTTAGATTTCATATCTCTACTTTATTTAGTTCTTATCTTGGGTTTTATCTTATTCCTTCTTTTAGAACATATTCCTCTGTTGCTTCATTTTGCCTAATTCACATTTTTATTTCTATATATTTGGTAGTTTGATTACTTTCCCCAATCTTAGAGGAGTGGCCTTTTTAGGAGACATTCTATGGGGCCCAGAAGCACATTGCCGTCTGGTCACCAGAGCTATATGCTTTCAGGGTATCCTCTATGTTGGTTATGTGGGCCCTTCTATTGTGGCAAGCTGACTACTGTGGGTGTACTTGTACATGTGGGTAGCCCCTTCCTGGTTGTTTGCCACATGCTGCTAGTATGGAGACTGCTGTTGGGTGAGGCCAGTTTCTAGTTTGCCTGGCTGCATGGCCTGGACAGTCCCAGTCCTAGTGCCAGCCCTCTGGTGGGTGGGATTGGGTCACAAGGCAGCTGACTGCAGGTCCCTGGTGTTTCCCAGGGACAGTGCTATTCCACAAGTGTGTAGAGCTGGGTCCTAGTGTTGTTGACTATGGTGGTGGGGGTTCCAGAGCTAGTGCTAAGCTTCTGGTGGGTGAGACAGTACCCATGGGCTTCCTGGGGCTAGTGTCATCCCACTGGTGGGTGAAGCTGGTTCCTAACATGGCTGGATCTGGGGTCAGTTGTGTCTCAGAGCTCATGTCAGCCTGCTTATGGGTAGGAATGGATAATGGGGTGACTGAGGGTCCCAGGGGTCCCAGAGCTGGTGTCAGCCCACTTATAAGAGGGACCTGGCCCCAAGGTGTCCATGAGCTAGTTCCAGCCCACTCACAGGTGGAGCCAGGTCCTAAAATCTAGCTGTGTGACCCTGGGTATCTGGAGTTGATGTCGACCTGCTGGTGGGTGGAATCAAGGCTTAGGTGGTCCTGGTGCTGTTGCTGCCCAGTGGTGGTTGAGACCAGGTCCCCCTGGTTAGCGTCAGTCCACTGATGGGCAGAGCCAAATCCTGGGTTCTGTGGATGCAGGATCCAGGATTCCAGAGTGGTGTTGGAGCGCTGGTGAGCAGGACAGGTCCTGACAGCTGGCTGAAGGAGCCCAGGTGTCCTGAGGCTAGTGACAACCCACTTGTGGGTGTGGCTGGGTCCTGGATTTTCTGGTGGGCAAGGCCGGTTTCCTGGGCAGTTGGGGCCAATGGCAGCTGGCCTTCTGGTGGATGGAGCTGTTCCCCCCCACCCCCAGCTAGTTCCTTGGCTTAGGGCATCCCAGGTCTGGTGCCAATCAGCTGATGGACAGGGCTAGGTCCTGGTGCTAATAAGCTTAAAGTAATTTTTTAAAATTAAAAATGAGTATAAAAATGAGCAAAGACTTTCTCATATGTGAAACCACATAGCTAGCAAATGAGTGTAAATGGAATTATGCTGTATAACCACTCAACCCTGAAAATGGTCTCAATACCCCACAGTCAGAAGTGACCCTACCATAACAAGTGACAGGGCCAGGAAGTCTTTTTTTATTAAACTGACACTCATCAAACCCTGCTCAAAGCCTGAGAAACCCTTCACTTACCTGGAGAAACAAGTTGCCTGGCCTGGGGAAACTATTTCTACTCCCTAAAACAGCACCATCAGGGATCAGGGAGAGACTCAGTTGAATGAGATAATATGAAGCAGACCAAATAGCACTGCATAGCACTGAAACTTAGACTGTTATTGGAACTGCATCTCACAAAATTAAGCCAGAATCTGCATGCCAAACATAAACAAGATGACTGCCTGATAAATAGAAATAAAAATAAGAAAATCAAGATTCTCTTAATGCAATAGCCAAAGTGTCCATCATACAATTTGAAAAAATCCATCATAACAAGAACAGGGAAGTCACCACTTGATCATACATTTCTGGTAAAACTGTAAATAAGTGTTCTTCTGGAGAACCATTGGGTAATATGTAACAAAATGTAAAATGAGTATACTATTGCTCTAATAATCCCAATTCTAGGAATTTACCCTAAGCAGATAATGGCACAAGTGAAAGAAGTTGCATGAAATAACGTTTCAATTTAAAACTGTTTACTCCAATAAAGATGTATCTAAAAATAAAACCTGTTTTTAACAATATACAACAAAACTAATTTAAACAACATAATCATCCAACATTAAGGGTCAGTTATGGTAGCTGTAGTTTAACTCATACAATGGAATACTGCACATTTAATAATGTTTAACAATGTTAATAATGATGGTGTTTGTTAACTTGGAAAAATATCCAGACTACGTTGTTAGGTGAAAACAAATGACTTCAGAATTCAGGAAAAGAAGGATCCCACTTTTTAAACTGCATATTTCTATCTCTTGCCAAAAGAGTGAAAAATAAAGAATGTTCTACAAGACAACAATGGTTATCTTTGAAAAGTAGAATTTGGTATAGATTTTACTTTTCCTTTGTATTTTAAGCATTGTTTTAATATTTTAACAATATGTATATATCATTTTATAACAAGAAATCTATAAATAAAGACTAAAATTGAAAAGCAGGAAGCATCAGTAAAACTTTGTGCATCTTATAAGTCCTCAAAGAAGACTGGATTGGTAAGGCTGAGGAAAGTATTGAGATATCACCTCATAATAAATTTACCAAGATGTACTTTTATTTTCCAACATAGAATCATATGTTAAAGATAAAAAGGCCAGAAAGCCCTATTGGATATTCTTTTTTTAACACATAATTCAGGATATTTTTAATAGTTTACACCATAATTTCAGCTTCATAATCTTCTTCCGCCTGGTGTCTTGGATACAGTTTCTGTACAGAAATTTCTTGAAATAGCTAAAGTAAATGCATAAATGACAGCATCTGTTTTGCTCAGAAGAATTATTTGGTCTCTTTAGGAATGACAGGAGAATTCTCCAGTCAAAATATTAATGGTAATAATGATACTTATGATGATGATAGAAGAAGAAGAAGAAGAAGAAGAAGAAAAATAAGGAGGAAGAGTAGGAGGAAGAGGAAAATGAGGAGGAGGCTAATTAATACTAGTAGTAATTGCATGTAGACACTGATGTGTATACAATGAATAACTAATAAGAACCTACTGTATACAAAAATAAATAAAATAAAATTCAAAAACAACAAAAAAGGAAATGCAACTGAGTTTTGTATGTCGATCTTGTATCTTACAGCTTTACCCAATTCCTTTATCAGTTCTTTTTTTTTTGTGGCACTATTATTTTTATTAGTCTGATTTCGTTTTTTTTATTAGTTTCTGCTTTATAACAAAGTGAATCAGTCATACATATACATCTGTTCCCACATCCCTTCCCTCATGCATCTCCCTCCCTCCCACCCTCCCCATCCCACCCCTCCAGGTGGTCACAAAGCACCGAGCTGATGTCCCTGTGCTATGCGGCTGCTTCCCACTATCTATCTCCCTTACGTTTGGTAGTGTATATATGTCCATACCACTCTTTCGCTTTGTCACAGCTTACCCTTCCCCCTCCCCATATCCTCAAGTCCATTCTCTAGTAGGTCTGTGTCTTTATTCCCGTTTTACCCCTAGGTTCTTCATGACATTTTTTTTTTAAATTCCGTATATATGTGTTAGCATACAGTATTTGTCTTTCTCTTTCTGACTTACTTCACTCTGTATGACAGACTCTAGGTCTATCCACCTCATTACAAATAGCTCAGATTCGTCTCTTTTTATGGCTGAGTAATATTCCATTGTATATATGTGCCACATCTTCTTTATCCATTCATCCGATGATGGACACTTAGGTTGTTTCCACCTCCGGGCTATTGTGAATAGAGCTGCCATGAACATTTTGGTACATGTCTCTTTTTGAATTATGGTTTTCTCAGGGTATATGCCCAGTAGTGGGATTGCTGGGTCATATGGTAGTTCTATTTTTAGTTTTTTAAGGAACCTCCATACTGTTCTCCATAGTGGTTGTACCAATTCACATTCCCACCAGCAGTGCAAGAGGGTTCCCTTTTCTCCACACCCTCTCCAGCATTTATTGTTTCTAGATTTCTTGATGATGGCCATTCTGACTGGTGTGAGATGATATCTCATTGTAGTTTTGATTTGCATTTCTCTAATGATTAATGACGTTGAGCATTCTTTCATGTGTTTGTTGGCAGTCTGTATATCTTCTTTGGAGAAATGCCTATTTAAGTCTTCTGCCCATTTTTGGATTCGGTTGTTTGTTTTTTTGCTATTGAGCTGCATGAGCTGTTTATAAATTTTGGAGATTAATCCTTTGTCAGCTGCTTCATTTGCAAATATTTTCTCCCATTCTGAGGGTTGTCTTTTGGTCTTGTTTATGGTTTCCTTTGTTGTGCCAAAGCTTTGAAGTTTCATTAGGTCCCATTTGTTTATCTTTGTTTTTATTTCCATTTCTCTAGGAGGTGGGTCCAAAAGGATCTTGCTGTGATTTATGTCATAGAGTGTTCTACCTATGTTTTCCTCTAAGAGTTTGATAGTTTCTGGCCTTACATTTAAGTCTTTAATCCATTTTGAGCTTATTTTTGTGTATGGTGTTAGGGAATGATCTAATCTCAAACTTTTACATGTCCCTGTCCAGTTTTCCTAGCACCACTTATTGAAGAGGCTGTCCTTTCTCCACTGTACATTCCTGCCTCCTTTATCAAAGATAAGTTGGCCATATGTGTGTGGGTTTATCTCTGGGCTTTCTATCCTGATCCACTGATCTATCTTTCTGTTTTTATGCCAGTACCACACTGTCTTAATTACTGTAGCTTTGTAGTATAGTCTGAAGTCAGGAAGCCTGATTCCTCCAGCTCCGTTTTTCGTTCTCAAGATTGCTTTGGCTATTCGGGGTCTTTTGTTTTTCCAAACAAATTGTGAAATTTTTTGTTCTAGTTCTGTGAAAAATGCCAGTGCTAGCTTGATAGGGATTGCATTGAATCTGTAGATTGCTTTGGGTAGTAGAGTCATTTTCACAATATTGATTCTTCCAATCCAGGAGCATGGTATATCTCCCCATCTATTTGTATCATCTTTAATTTCTTTCATCAGTGTCTTATAATTTTCTGCATACAGGTCTTTTGTCTCCTTAGGTAGGTTTATTCCTAGATATTTTATTCTTTTTGTTGCGATGGTAAATGGGAGTGTTTTCTTGATTTCATTTTCAGATTTTTCATCATTAGTGTACAGGAATGCCAGAGATTTCTGTACATTAATTTTGTATCCTGCTACTTTACCAAATTCATTGATTAGCTCTAGTAGTTTTTCGGTAGCATCTTTAGGATTCTCTATGTATAGTATCATGTCATCTGCAAACAGTGACAGCTTTACTTCTTCTTTTCCAATTTGGATTCCTTTTATTTCTTTTCTTCTCTGATTGCTGTGGCTAATACTTCCAAAACTATGTTGAATAAGAGTGGTGAGAGTGGGCAGCCTTGTCTTGTTCCTGATCTTAGTGGAAATGGTTTCAGTTTTTCACCATTGAGGACAATGTTGGCTGTGGGTTTGTCATATATGGCCTTTATTATGTTGAGGAAAGTTCCCTCTATGCCTACTTTCTGGAGGGTTTTTATCATAAATGGGTGTTGAATTTTGTCGAAAGCTTTCTCTGCATCTATTGAGATGATCATATGGTTTTTCTCCTTCAACTTGTTAATATGGTGTATCACATTGATTGATTTGCGTATATTGAAGAATCCTTGCATTCCTGGAATAAACCCCACTTGATCATGGTGTATGATCCTTTTAATGTGCTGTTGGATTCGCTTTGCTGGGATTTTGTTGAGGATTTTTGCATCTATGTTCATCAGTGATATAGGCCTGTAGTTTTCTTTCTTTGTGACATCCTTGCCTGGTTTTGGTACCAAGGTGATGGTGGCCTTGTAGAATGAGTTTGGGAGTGTTCCTTCCTCTGATATTGTTTGGAAGCGTTTGAGAAGGATGGGTTTTAGCTCTTTTCTAAATGTTTGATAGAATTCGCCTGTGAAGCCATCTGGTCCTGTGCTTTTGTTTGTTGGAAGATTTTTTATCACAGTTTCAATTTCAGTGCTTGTGATTGGTCTATTCATATTTTCTATTTCTTCCTGATTCAGTGTTGGCAGGTTGTGCATTTCTAAGAATTTGTCCATTTCTTCCAGGTTGTCCATTTTATGGGCATAGAGTTGCTTATAGTAATCTCTCATGATCTTTTGTATTTCTGCAGTGTCAGTTGTTACTTCTCCTTTTTCATTTCTAATTCTATTGATTTGAGTCTTCTCCCTTCTTTTCTTGATGAGTCTGGCTAATGGTTTGTCAATTTTGTTTATCTTCTCAAAGAACCAGCTTTTAGTTTGGTTGATCTTTGCTATCGTTTCCTTCATTTCTTTTTCATTTATTTCTGATCTGATCTTTATGATTTCTTTCCTTCTGCTAACTTTGGGGTTTTTTTGTTCTTCTTTCTCTAATTGCTTTAGGTGCAGGGTCAGGTTGTTTACTCGAGATGTTTCCTGTTTCTTAAGGTGGGATTGTATTGCTATAAACTTCCGCCTTAGAACTGCTTTTGCTGCGTCCCATAGGTTTTGGGTCGTCGTGTCTCCATTGTCATTTGTTTCTAGGTATTTTTAAATTTCCTCTTTGATTTCTTCAGTGATCACTTTGTTATTGAGTACTGTATTGTTTAGCCTCCATGTGTTAGTATTTTTTACATATCTTTTCCTGTAATTGATGTCTAGTCCCATAGCATTGTGGTCAGAAAACATACTTGATACAATTTCAATTATCTTAAATTTACCAAGGCTTGATTTGTGACCCAAGATATGATCTATCCTGGAGAATGTTCCATGAGCACTTGAGAAAAATGTGTATTCTGTTGTTTTTGGATGGAATGTCCTATAAATATCAACTAAGTCCATCTTGTTTAATGTATCATTTAAAGCTTGTGTTTCCTTATTTATTTTCATTTTGGAAGATCTGTCCATTGGTGAAAGTGGGGTGTTAAAGTCCCCTACTATGAGTGTGTTACTGTCGATTTCCCCTTTTATGGCTGTTAGTATTTGCCTTATGTATTGAGGTGCTCCTATGTTGGGTGCATAAATATTTACAATTGTTATATCTTCTTCTTGGATTGATCCCTTGATCATTATGTCATGTCCTTCTTTGTCTCTTCTAATAGTCTTTATTTTAAAGTCTATTTTGTCTGATATAAGAATTGCTACTCCAGCTTTCTTTTGATTTCCATTTGCATGGAATATCTTTTTCCATCCCCTTACTTTCAGTCTGTATGTGTCTCTAGGTCTGAAGTGGGTCTCTTGTAGACAGCATATATATGGGTCTTGTTTTTGTATCCATTCAGCCAATCTGTGTCTTTTGGTGGGAGCATTTAGTCCATTTACATTTAAGGTAATTATTGATATGTATGTTCCTATTCCCATTTCCTTAATTGCTTTGGGTTCGTTATTGTAGGTATATTCCTTCTGTTGTGTTTCTTGCCTAGAGAAGTTCCTTTAGCATTTGTTGTAAAGCTGGTTTGGTGGTGCTGAAGTCTCTCAGCTTTTGCTTATCTGTAAAGGTTTTAATTTCTCCATCAAATCTGAATGAGATCCCTGCTGGGTAGAGTAATCTTGGTTGCAGGTTTCTCTCCTTCATCACTTTAATTATGTCCTGCCACTCCCTTCTGGCTTGTAGAGTTTCTGCTGAGAGATCAGCTGTTATCCTGGTGGGGATTCCCTTGTGTGTTATTTGTTGTTTTTCCATTGCTGCTTTTAATATGATTTCTTTGTGTCTAATTTTTGACAGTTTGATATGTGTCTTGGCGTATTTCTCCTTGGATTTATTCTGTATGGGACTCTCTGTGCCTCCTGGACTTGATTAACTATTTCCTTTCCCATACTGGGGAAGTCTTCAACTATAATCTCTTCAAATATTTTCTCAGTCCCTTTCTTTTTCTCTTTTTCTTCTGGAACCCCTATAATTCGAATGTTGGTGCGTTTAATGTTGTCCCAGAGGTCTCTGAGACTGTCCTCTGTTCTTTTCATTCTTTTTTATTTATTTTGCTCTGCATCAGTTATTTCCACTGTTTTATCTTCCACCTCACTTATCCGTTCTTCTGCCTCAGTTATTCTGCTATTGATCCCATCTAGAGTATTTTTCATTTCATTTATTGTGTTTTTAATCGATGCTTGATTCATCTTTAGTTCTTCTAGGTCCTTGTTGACTGTTTCTTGCATTTTGTCTATTCTATTTCCAAGAGTATGGATCTTGGAAATAGAATCTTGGATCAGCTTTACTATCATTATTCTGAATTCTTTTCCAGGTAGACTGCCTATTACCTCTTCATTTGTTACGTCTGGTGGGTTTTTACCTTGCTCCTTCACCTTCTGTGTGTTTTTCTGTCTTCTCATTTTGCTTATGTTACTGTGTTTGGGGTCTCCTTTTTGCAGGCTGCAGATTCGTAGTTCCCGTTGTTTTTGGTGTCTGACCCCAGTGGCTAAGGTTGTTTCAGTAGGTTGTGTAGGCTTCCTGGTGGGGGGGACTAATGCCTGTGTTCTGGTGGTTGAGGCTCGATCTTGTCTTTCTGGTGGACAGGTCCACGTCTGGTGGTGTGTTTTGGGGTGCCTATGGCCTTATTATGTTTTTAGGTAGCCTCTCTGCTAATGGGTGGGGTTGTGTTCCTGCCTTGCTAGTTGCTTGGCATAGGGTGACCAGCACTGTAGCTTGATGGTCGTTGACTGAAGCTGGGTGCTGGTGTTCGGGTGGAGATCTCTGGGAGATTTTCGCTGCTTGATATTATGTGGAGCTGGGAGGTCTCTTGTGGACCCGTGTCCTGCAGTTGGCTCTCCCACTTCAGAGGCACAGCACTGGCTCCTGGCTGCAGCACCAAGAGCCTTTCATCCACCTGGCTCAGAATAACAGGGAGAAAAAGTAGAAAGAATGAATTAGTAGAAGAAAGAAAGAGAGAGGGAAAGAAGGGAAGAATGGAAGAAAGGAAGGAAGGAAGGAAGAAAGAAAGAAAGGAGGGAGGGAGGGAGGAAGGATGGAAAGAAAGAAGGAAAGAAATGAGGGAGCGAGGGAGGAAGGAAGGAAAGAAAGAAGGACAGGAGGGAGGGAGGGAGGAAGGAAAGAAAAAGAAAGTGGAAAGAAGAAGGGTGGGAGGGAGGGAGGTAGGAAAGAAAAAGAAAGAAGGAAAGGAGGAGCGGAGGGAGGGAGGGAGGAAGGGAAGGTAGGAAAAAAAGAAAGAGCAGGTAAAGTAAAATAGAATAAAGTATGAAATATAGTAGCGTTATTAAAATTAGAAAGTAATTATTGAAAAAAAAAAAGGACCGATCGAACCCTGGGACATATGGTGGAAGCAAAGCTATACAGAGAGAATCTTACACAGAAGATTACACATACACATTCACAAAAAGAGAGCATGGGAAAAAATCAAAAATCTTGCTCTCCAAGTCCACCTCCTCAATTTGGGATAATTCGTTGTAAAAAGAGGAAAAGGGCGAGAAGTCTGAAATCTTGCTCTCTAAGTCCACCTCCTTAATTTGGAATAATTCGTTGTAAAAAGAGGAAAAAAAGGGGGGAAAGTCTTAAATCTTGTCCTCAAAGTCCACTTCCTCAATTTGGGATGATTCGCTGTCCATTCATGCACTCCACAGACGCAGGGCACATCCAATGGACCGTGGAGCTTTAATCCGCTGCCTCCGAGGCTGCACAGAGAGATTTCCCTGTCTCTGCTCTCACAGCTCCCGGGTCTCAGCCTTGGACCTGGCCCCGCCTCTGCGTGTAGGTCGCCGGAGGGCGTCCGTTCTTCGCTCAGACAGGACGGGTTTAAAGGAGCTGCTGATTCGGGGGCTCTGGCTCACTCAGGCAGAGGGGAGGGAGGGGCGCGCAGTGTGGGGCGGGCCTGCGGCGGCAGAGGCCAGCGTGACGTTGCAGCAGCCCATGGCTCTCTGTGCGCTTTCCCGGGAAAGCCGTCCCCGGGTCTCGGGACCCCGGCAGTGGCGGGGTGCACAGGCCCCTCGGAAGGCGGGGCGGACAGTGACCCGTGCTCGCACACAGGCCCCGCGGCGGCGGCGGCAGTGGCGGCGGGCGGTGGGGGCGGCGGGCCGCGGCGGCGGCGGCGGCGGCGGCCCACGCCTGTCTCCGAGGTCCGCACCTTACCCGCGGCTCGCGCCTGTCTCCGGCGCTTCCCCAAGCAGCCCTCTTAATGCCCTCTCCTCGCGCACCAGGAAAGAAAAGGGAAAAATGTCTCTTGCCTCTTCAGCAGCTCCAGACCCTTTCCCCGGACTCCCTCCGGGCTAGCCGTGGTGCACTAACCCCTGCAGGCTCTCTTCCTGCCACCAGCCCCAGTCCTCTCCCTGTGCTCTGACTGAAAGCCGATACCCGAGCCTCAGCTCCCAGCCCCGCCTGCCCAGGCGGCCGAGCAGACAAGCCTCTCGGGCTGGTGTGTGCCTGAGGGCACCGATCCTCTGTGCCAGAATCTCTCCGCTTTGCCCTCAGCACCCCTGTTGCTGTGCTCTCCTCCGCTACTCCGAAGCTTTCCCCCTCCGCCACCTGCAGTCTCCGCCCGCGAAGGGGCTTGTAGTGTGTAGAAACCTTCCCTCCTTCACGGCTCCCTCCCACTGGTGCAGGTCCCGTCCCTATCCTATTGTCTCTGTTTATTCTTTTTTTCTTTTGCCCTCCCCAGGTATGTGGGGAGTTTCTTGCCTTTTGGGGGCTCTGAGGTCTTCTGTCAGCGTTCAGTAGGTGTTCTGTAGGAGTTGTTCCACGTGTAGATGAATTTCTGATGTATCTGTGGGGAGGAAGGTGATCTCTGCATCTTACTCTTCCGCCATCTTCCTCCGGGCTCCCCTTTATCAGTTCTAATCATGTTTTTTTGGAGTCTTTGGGGTTTTCTACATATAAAATCATGCCATCTGCAAAAAGAGATAATTTTCCTTATCCATTTCCAATTTTGAGGATTTTACTTCTTTTCCTTGCCTAAATTGATCAGGATGGTATTTCCATTACTGTGTTGGATGGAAGTGGCAGAAGTGTGCATTCTTGCCTTGTTCTGGATTTTAGAGGAACACTTTCAATTTTCACTACTGAGTATGAAATTAGTTGTGGGCTTTTCATATTGAGCCTTACTGTATCAAGGTGGGTTTTTTCTATGCCTAATTTATTGAGAGTTATTGTCATGAAGGGTTGTTGAACTGTCAGATGATTTTTCTGCATCAATTGGGATGATCATGTGATTTTATCCTTTATTGTGTTAATGTGGTGTATCACATTGATTTTTATTTTTGCATTTTTTAAAATTTAATTTTTATTTTATATTGGATTATAGTTGATTTAAAATGTTGGGTTAATTTCAGGTGTACAACAAAGTGATTCAGTTATACATACACATTTATCCATTCTTTTTCAGATTCTTTTCTCATATAGGTTATTACAGAATACTGAGTAGAGTTCCCTGTGCTATACAGTAGGTCCTTGTTGGCTATCCATTTTATATATAGTAGTGTGTAAATGTTAATCCCAAACTTCTAATTTATCCCTCCCTCCTACACCTTTCCCTTTTGGAAACCATAGGTTTGTTTCGAAGTCTGTGAGGCTATTACTAGTCTGTAAATAAGTTCATTTATATCATCTTTTTGATTCCACATATAAATGATATCATATGATATTTCTCTTTCTGTGTCTGACATTTCACTTAATATGATAATTTCTAGGTCCGTCTATGTTGCTATTTCATAGCTCTAGGATCATCATCCTCTCCTTTAAATGAGCAGAATATCAGTTTACTTTCAGTTTAACCCTCTGCATACATTTACTTTTCTTTTTTCTTTATTTTTTTAAAAATTATTTATTTTTTTTTACATCTTTACTGGAGTATAATTGCTTTACACTGGTGTGTTAGTTTCTGCTTTATAACAAAGTGAATCAGTTATACATACACCTATGTTCCCATATCCCTACCCTCTTACATCTCCTTCCAACACCCCCTCCCTATCCCACCCCTCTAGGTGGTCACAAAGCACCGAGCTGATCTCCCTGTGATATGCGGCTGCTTCCCACTAGCTATCTATGTTATGTTTCGTAGTGTATATATGTACATGACACTCTCTCACTTTGTCACAGCTTACCTTTCCCCCTCCCCATATCATCAAGTCCATTCTCTAGTAGATCTGTGTCTTTATAACTTTCTTACCCCTAGGTTCTTCATGAACAATTTTTTCCCCTTAGATTCCATATATATGTGTTAGCATATGGTATTTGTTTTCACTTTCTGACTTACTTCACTGTGTATGACAGACTCTAGGCCCATCCACCTCATGACAAATAACACAATTTCATTTCTTTTTATGGCTGAGTAATATTCAATCGTATATATGTGCCACCTCTTCTTTATCCATTCATCCGATGATGGACACTTAGGTTGCTTCCATCTCCTGGTTATTGTAAATAGAGCTGCAATGAATATTTTGGTACATGACACTTTTTGAATTATGGTTTTCTCAGTGTATATGTCCAGTAATGGGACTGGTGGGTCGTATGGGAGTTCTATTTGTAGTTTCTAAGGAACCTCCATACTGTTCTCATAGTGGCTGTACCAATTCATATTCCCACCAGCAGTGCAAGACTGTTCCATTTTCTCCACACCCTCTCCAGCATTTATTGTTTCTAGATTTCTTGATGCTGGCCATTCTGACTGGTGTGAGATGATATCTCATTGTAGTTTTGATTTGCATTTCTCTAATGATTAATGATGTTGAGCATTCTTTCATGTCTTTGTTGGCAATCTGTATATATTCTTTAGAGAAATATCTATTTAGGTCTTCTGCCCATTTATGGATTAGATTCTTTTTTTAAATTGATCTGCATGAGCTGCTTATAAATTTTGGAGATTAATCCTTTGTCAGTTGCTTCATTGGCAAATATTTTCTCCCATTCTGAGGGTTGTCTTTTGGTCTTGTTTATGGTTTCCTCTGCTGTGCAAAAGCTTTGAAGTTTCATTAGGTCAATTTGTTTATTTTTGTTTTTATTTCCATTTCTCTAGGAGGTGGGTCAAAAAGGATCTTGCTGGGATTTATGTCATAGAGTGTTCTGCCTATTTCTTCCTCTAAGAGTTTGATAGTTTCTGGCCTTACATTTAGGTCATTAATGCATTTTCAGCTTATTTTTGTGTATGGTGTTAGGGAGGGTTCTAATCTCATACTTTTACATGTACCTGTCCAGTTTTCCCAGCACCACTTATTGAAGAGACTGTCCTTTCTCCACTGTACATTCCTGGCTCCTTAATCAAACATAAGGTGACCACATGTGAGTGGGGTTATCTCTGGGCTTTCTATCCTGTTCCATTGATCTATCTTTCCGTTTTTGTGCCAGTACCATACTGTTTTGATTACAGTAGCTTTGTAGTATAGTCTGAAGTCAGGGAGCCTGATCCCCCAGCTCTGTGTTTCGTTCTCAAGATTGCTTTGGCTATGCGGGGTCTTTTGTGTTTCCATACAAATTGTGAATTTTTTTGTTCTACTTCTGTGAAAAATGCCAGCGATAGTTTGACAGGGATTGCATTGAATCTGTAGATTGCTTTCGGTAGTAGAATCATTTTCAAAATGTTGATTCTTCAAATCCAAGAACATGGTATATCTCTACATCCATTTGTTATCATGTTTAATTTCTTTCATCAGTGTCTTATAATTTTCTGCATATAAGTCTTTTGTCTCCTTACATAGGTTTATTCCTAGATACTTTATTCTTTTGTTATAATGGTAAATGAGAGTGTTTTCTTAATTTCACTTTCAGATATTTCATCATTAGTATATAGGAATGCCAGAGATTCTTGTGCATTAATTTTGTACCCTGCTACTTTACCAAATTCATTGATTAGCTCTAGTAATTTTCTGCTAGCATCTTTAGGATTCTCTATGTATAGTATCATGTCATCTGCAAAGAGTGACAGCTTTACTTCTTCTTTTCTGATTTGGATTCCTTTTATTTCCTTTTCATCTCTGTTTGCTCTGGCTAAAACTTCCAAAACTATGTTGAATAAGAGTGGTGAGAGTGGGCAGGCAACCTTGTCTTGCTCCTGATCTTAGTGGAAATGGCTTCAGTTTTTCACCATTGAGCGTGATGTTGGGTGTGGGTTTGTCATATATGTCCTTTATGTTGAGGAAAGTTCCCTCTATGCCTACTTTCTGGAGGGTTTTATTCATAAATGGCTGTTGAATTTTGTCGAAAGCTTTCTCTGAATCTGCTGAAATGATCATATGGTTTTTCTCCTTCAATTTGTTAATATGGTGTATCACTTTGATTGATTTGCATATATTGAAGAATCATTGCATTCCTGGAATAAACCCCACTTGATCATGGTGTACGATCCTTTTAATGTGCTGTTGGATTCTGTTTGGTAGTATTTTGTTGAGGATTTTTGCATCTATGTTCATCTGTGATATTGGCCTGGAGTTTTCTTTCTCTGTGACATCCTGGTCTGGTTTTGGTATCAGGGTGATTGTGGCCTCGTAGAGTGAGTTTGGGAGTGTTCCTCCCTCTGTTATATTTTGGAAGAGTTTGAGAAAGATAGGTATTAGCTCTTCTCAAAATGTTTGATAGAATTCGCCTGTGAAGCCATCTGGTCCTGGGCTTTTGTTTGAAGGAAGATTTTTAATCACAGTTTTAATTTCAGTGCTTGTGATTGGTCTGTTCATATTTTCTATTTTTCCTGATTCATTCTTGGCAGATTGTGTATTTCTAAGAATTTGTCCATTTCTTCCAGGTTGTCCATTTTATTGGCCTAAAGTTGCTTGTAGTATTCTCTCATGATCTTTTATATTTCTGCAGTGTCAGTTGTTACTTCTTCTCTTTCATTTCTAATTCTATTGATTTGAGTGTTCTCTCTTTTTTTCGTGATGAGTCTGATTAATGGTTTATCAATTTTGTTTATCTTCTCAAAGAACCAGCTTTTGGTTTTATGGATCTTTGCTGTCATTTCCTTCATTTCTTTTTCATTTACTTCTGATCTGATCTTTATGATTCCTTTTCTTCGGCTAGCTTTGGGGTGCTTTTGTTCTTCTTACTCTAATTTCTTTAGGTGGAAGGTTATGTTGTTTATTTGAGATGTTTCCTGTTTCCTAAGGTAGGATTTTATTGCTATAAACTTCCATATTTGAACTGCTTTTACTGCATCCCATAGGATTTGGTTCCTCGTGTCTCCACTGTCATTTGTTTCTAGGTATTTTTTGATTTCCTCTTTGATTTCTTCAGTGATCACTTTGTTATTAAGTAGTTTATTGTTTAGCCTCCATGTGTTTTTTTTTTTTTTTTTCGGTACGCGGTCCTCTCACTGTTGTGGACTCTCCTGTTTCAGAGCACAGGATCCAGAAGTGCAGGCTCAGTGGCCATGGTGCACAGGCCCAGCCACTCCACGGCATGTGGTATCCTCCTGTATCTGGGTATGAACCCGTGTCCCCTGCATCAGCAGGCGGGCTCTCAACCACTGCACCATGAGGGAAGCTGTGTTTGTGTTATTTACAGATATTTTCATGTAATTGATATCTAGTCTCATAGCCTTGTGGTCAGAAAATACAGTTGATACAATTTCAAATTGTTTAAAATTACCAAGGCTTGATTTGTGACCCAAGATATGATCTCTCCTGGAAAAGATCCCGTGAACACTTGAGAAAAATATTTATTCCATTGTTTTTGTTTGTAATGTCCTATAAATATCAATTAAATCCACCTTGTTTAATGTATCATTTAAAGCTTGTGTTTCCTTATTTGTTTTAATTTTGGATTATCTGTCCATTGGTGAAACTGGGGTGTTAAAGTCCCCTACTATGAATGTGTTACTGTCGATTTCCCCTTTTATGGCTGTTAGTATTTGCCTTATGTATTGAGGTGCTCCTATGTTGGGTGCATAAATATTTACAATTGTTATATCTTGTCCTTGGATCGATCCCTTGATCATTATGTAGTGTCCTTCTTTGTCTCTTGTAATAGTCTTTATTGTAAAGTCTATTTTGTCTGATATGAGAATTGCTGCTCCAGCTTTCTTTTGGTTTCCATTTGCATGGAATATATTTTTCCATCCCCTCACTTTCAGTCTGTATGTGTCTCTAGGTTTGAAGTGAGTCTCTTGTAGACAGCGTATATATGGGTCATGTTCTTTTATCCATTCAGCCAGTCTGTGTCCTTTGTTTGGAGCATTTAATCCATTTACATTTAAGGTAATTATTGATATGTATGTTCCTATTCCCATTGTCTTAATTGTTTTGGGTTTGTTATTGTAGGTCTTTTCCTTCTCTTGTGTTTCTTGCCTAGAGAAGTTCCTTAGCATTTGTTGTAAAGCTGGTTTGGTGGTGCTGAACTCTCTCAGCATTTGCTTGTCTGTAAAGGTTTTAATTTTTCCATCAAATCTGAATGAGTTCCTTGCTGGTTAGAGTAAGCTTGCTTGTAGTTTTTTCTCCTTCATCACTTAAATTATGTTCTGCCACTACCTGCTGGCTTGCAGAGTTTTTGCTGAAAGATCAGCTGTTAACCTTATGGAGATTCCCTTGTGTGTAATTTGTTGTTTTTCTCTTGCTGCTTTTAATATATTTTCTTTGTATTTAGTTTTTGACAGTTTGATTAATATGTGTCTTGCTGTGTTTCTCCTTGGATTTATCCTGTATATGACTCTCTGGTCTTCCTGGACTTGATTAACCATTTCCTTTCCCATATTAGGGAAAATTTCAACTATCATCTCTTCAAATATTTTCTCAGTCCCTTTCTTTTCCTCTTCCTCTTCTGGGTCCCCTATATTTCGTATGCTGGTACATTTATTGTTGCCCCAGAAGTTTCTGAGACTGTCCTCTGTTCTTTTCATTCTTTTTTCTTTCTTCTGCTCTGCAGTAGTTATTTTCACTATTTTATCTTCCAGGTCAGTTATCCGTTCTTCTGACTCAGTTATTCTGTTATTGATCCCTTCTATAGTATTTTTAATTTCATGTATTGTGTTGTTCATCATTGCTTGTTTCCTCTGTAGTTCTTCTAGGTCTTTGTTAAATGTTTCTTGCATTTTCTCTATTCTATTTCCAAGATTTTGGATCATCTTTACTATCATTATTCTGAATTCTTTTTCAGGTAAACTGCCTATTTTTTATTCATTTGTTAGGTCTGGTGGGTTTTTGTCTTGCTCCTTAATCTGCTATGTGTTTTTCTGTCTTCTCATTTTGCTTATCTTACAGTGTTTGGGGTCTCCTTTTTGCAGGCTGCCGGTTCATAGTTCCCGTTGTTTTTGGTGTCTGTCTCCAGTGGCTAAGGTTGTTTCAGTGGGTTGTGTAGGCTTCCTCTTGGAGTGGACTGGTTCCTGTGTTCTGGTGGATGAGGCTCGATCTTGTCTTTCTGGTGGACAGGTTCACGTCTGGTGGTGTGTTTTGGGGTGTCTGTGACCTTATGATTTTAGGTCGCCTCTCTGCTAATAGGTGGTTCTGTGCTCCTGTCTTGCTAGTTGTCTTGCATAGGGTGTCCCGCACTGTAGCTTGCTGGTCGTTGCCTGAACCTGGTTGTTGGTATTGAGATGGAGATCTCTGGGAAACTTTTGCTGTTTGATATTATGTCCAGCTGGCAGGTCTCTTGTGCACCAGTGTCCTGAAGTTGTCTCTCCCATCTCAGGGGAACGGCACTGACTCCTGGCTGCAGCACCAAAAGCCTTTCATCCACACGGCTCAGGATAAAAGGGAGAAAAAGTAGAAGGGAAAAAAAGAGGATTAAATAAAGTAAAATAAGGATAAAATAAAATAAAGTTATTAAAATAAAAAATGATTATTAAAAAATATTTTAAGTGTAAAAAAAATTGATGAAGAGAACCCTAGGACAAATTGTGAAAGCAAAGCTATACAGACAAAATCTCACACAGAAGCATACATCTACATACTCAAAAAAAGAGGAAAAGAGGAAAAATAATAAATCTTGTTCTCAAATCCCACCTCCTCAATTTGTGATGTTTCCTTGTCTATTCAGGTATTCCACCGATGCAGGGTACTTCATGTTGATTATGGAGATTTAATCCGCTGCTCCTGAGGCTGCTGGGAGAAATTTCCCTTTCTCTTCTTTGTTCGTACAGCTCCGGGGGTTCAGCTTTGGATTTGACCCCGCCTCTGCATGTAGGTCGCCGGACGGAGCCTGTTCTTCGCTCAGACAGGACGGGGTTATATGAGCAGCTGATTCGGGGGCTCTGGCTCACTGAGGCTGGGGGCAGGGAGGTTCACGGAGTGTGCAGTGAACCTGTGGTGGCAGAGCTCCACGGGAGGTTGCACCAGCCTGAGGTACGCCATGCCTTCTCCCGTGGAAGTTGTCCCTGGATCCCAGAACCCTGGCAGTGGTGGGCTGCACATGCTCCCTGGAAGGGAGGTGTGGATAGTGACCTGTGGTCGCATACAGCCTTCTTGGTGGTGGCAGCAGCAGCCTTAGGGTCTCATGACCATCTCTAGGGTCTGCGCTAATAGCCGCCACTGGCGCCCATCTCTGGATCTCCTTTAAGCAGCACTCTTAATCCCCCCTCCTTGTGCACCAGGAAACAAAGAGGGAAGAAGAAGTCTCTTGCGTCTTAGACAGGTCTAGACTTTTCCCCAGACTCCCTTCTGGCTAGTCCTGGTGCACTAATTCCTTCAGGCTGTGTTCACTCCACCAGTCCTCTCCCTGCAGTCCAACCAAAACCCGAGCCTCAGCTCCCAGCCCCCGCCTGCCCCGGTGGGTGAGCAGACAAACCTCTCAGGCTGTTGAGTGCTGGTCGGCACCAATGATCTGTGTGGGAATCTTTCCATTTTGCCCTCTGAACCCCTGTTGCTGCACTTTCCTCCGTTGCTCTGAATCTGCCCCCCTCCGCCACCCACAGTCTCCATCTGTGAAGTGGCTTCCTGGTGTGTGGAAACATTTCCTCTTTCACAGCTCCTTCCCACTGGTGCAGGTCCCATCCCTATTCTTTTGTCCCTGTTTATTCTTTCTTCTTTTGCCCTACCCAGGTACGTGGGGGAGTTTCTTGCCTTTTGGGGGGTCTGAGGTCTTCTGCCAGCATTCAGTGGGTGTTCTGTAGGAGTTTTTCCACTTGTAGTTGTATTTCTGATGTATCTGTGGGGAGGAAGGTGATCTCTGCATCTTACTCTTCCACCATCTTCCTCTGTTCCTCCCACATTGATTTTTGTGTGTTGAACCATCCATGTATCCCAGGAATGGATCCCACTTTGTCATGGTGTATGGAAAAAAAAATACAAGTTGTCATTGTCTTGAACTGGATAAGATGGTGATCTGTTTACATGCACCTGTCTCCTTCTCCTGCTCCAAATCACTAAAATTATAGGAAAAAATCCACAACAATTCTGAAAAACAAAAGAACACTTCTAATATACCAAATTATGAGAACTTCCTGAAAGATGAACACAAATGAGATTGGATTGACAAAGGAAACCAGAGTCTTAAATATATATAGAAGAGTACTCACAAAATAGTATTGGATCAGAGGTAATAGAAAGTCAAAAAGTAAACAAATTTGGACTACAGCAAGAGCTCTGTGAGCAATTGTCAGTATGATTGGTTGAGGAATTATGTTTGAAGTAGCCAGACAGTTCACCTCCCCAATTCCTATTAAGAATCAGGTAACAGAGGGTTTTGCTACTAAGGTGTGCAACATGTGGATGATTGGGCCAAACAGGAAACTGAATGCTTTGAATTGTGGTGACAGAAGGAAAACGTGCCCTTAGGACAAGCTTCTCATAGAACTTTCCTGGAGAAATCTTCCATTTCTCCCCCATATCACTGGGGGCGAACTGTGGTAAGCAGAAATAAAACCCACAGAGAAGCAAACAAAAAATCTCGAATTTTAAGATAAGCCCAGAAAACTTATATCAAACATTTGAGGAAAAACAAGAACATAAAAAAATGAATGAAGGTCAACACAGAAGACATAAAGGTAATAGCAAAAACAAAAGGATAGTTTTAAAATATGATTAATATTCACAGAGATATAAAAGAGGATAACACATATAATAGGGTATAATAAATGATTGACAATTTTTCAAATAAAAATGGTCACCATAAATAAAAATGGTAAGTAGTGAAACAAAGAGCTGAAAGATTGATGATTTACAAAATCTTCCATTTTTATTGACAAAATAAAAACTGTGCTAGAATATATGAAATAAATTAAGAGACCAACAAAGGTAACCTAAGACCAGGTCATCTACCCACAGACCCTGACACCAAGCCTGACTGCATACCATGGCACCAGACCTGCCCACACACAGAAAATAGCACAGTTTCCATATGCTTGCTGAATCAGGAAAGAGGCACACCTCTAAACACCACCAGCTAGCCCACCCATGGATTCCTCCAGTTGGCCTTCTCATGGACTCTGCCAGTCAGCTCACCCATGGTCCTGCAATCAGACCACACAAAATCTCTGGTCACACTGACTGAGGTAGGGCTTTACCAGAAGAAGTCAGTCTGTAAAGATAGGAAGAAGTGACTGCTTCTTCAAATGCCTGAACACCAATGTAAGATTACAAGGATCACCAAGAATCAGGTTAAAATGACACCAACAAAATAACAAAATTAAGATCTAGTAATTGACTAAATTAATGGAGATCTACAAACTTCCTAACAAAGAATTAAAAATAAACGTCTTAGAGAAGTTCAGTGATCTACAAGACAACACAGATAGACAACAAAATGAAAACTGGAAAACAATACATTAACAAAATGAGAAGTTCAGCAGAGATAGAAACCATAAAAAAGGAACCAAATTCTGGAGATGAAGAATACAATGACTGAACTAAAAAAATTCAATGGAGAGCTTCAATATTGTTATGGTCTTAATGTTTGAGTGTCCCCAAAATTCATATGTTGAAATCCTAATGTACAATGTGATGGTATAATGAGGTGGGACCTATGGGCAGTAACTAGGTCATGAGGGTGGAGACCTTGTGAATGATATTACTGTTTTTATATAAGAGACCCCACAGAGTTCTCTAGTCCCTTCTGCCATGTGAGGACACAATGCAACCAAGGATTTCCTCACTTGGCCACTCAGGCACCCTAAACTTGGACTTCTAGACTTTAGAACTGTAAGAAATAAATTTCTGTTTAAAAGCTACACTCTGTGATATTTCTTTTTATAGTAGGCTGAATGAAGTAAGACAAATAGCATATTCAATAGTGCAGAAAAAGGAATCAGTGAACTCAAAGACAGGACATTTTAAATTGTACAGTCAGAGGGACAAAAAGAAAAAAAATGAAATAGAGTTAAGAAAACCTATGAAAATTATGGGATACCATCAAGAGGACAAATATACACATCATGGGATTTCAAGAAGAAGAAAAAGGATAAGGAGAAGAGGATGAAGATAAAGAAGAAGGAGAAGAAGAAAGAAGAAGAAGAAGAAGAAGAAGAAGAAGAAGAAGAAGAAGAGGAGGAGGAGGAGGAGGAGGAGGAGGAGGAGGAGGAGGAGGAGGAGGAGGAGGAGGAGGAGGAGGAGGAGGTGGAGGAGGAGGAGGAGGAGGAGGAGGTGGAGGAGGAGGAGGAGGAGGAGGAGGAGGAGGAGGAGGAAAGGGAGAGAACAAGGTGTAGAAAATTTATTTAAAGAATTTAAAGAAATTATGGCTGAAAACTTCCCAAATCTTGGGAGGGAAATGGACATCCAGATTCAAGAGGTCCAAAGAATCACAAAGAGTTTGAAACTAGATTTCCACACTGAGACACATTATAATTAAATTGTCAAAAATAAAATACAAAGAAACATTTGAAAACAGTAAGAGAAAATGTGATTCATCACATACAAGTGTACTCTTCTAAGACTATAAGCCAATTTACCAGCAGAAACCTTGCAGCCCTGGAAAGAGTGAGATGATATTTTCAATGTGATGAAAGAAAAAAAAATGCCAACCTAAAATAGTATACCTGGCAAAATTGTACATTTGAAAATGAAGGAGAGATAAAGATGCTCCCCCCAAATAAAAACTAATGGAGCACATCACTAGACCTATCTTACAAGAAGTGTGAAGGGGAGTTCTTCAAGTTGAAAGAACAATAAAGAGCAACATAAAAGCATAGGAAAGTAAAAATATCACTGGTAAAGGTAAAAACATAGACAAATATAGAATAATGTAATAATATAATGGTGATTGGTAAACCACTATTAACTCTAGTATAAAAGATAAAAGACTAAATTATTAAGAATAGTTGTAATCAGAATGTGGTGTAAAGTGACATCACCAAGATTGTGGGATAGGAGGTACCTCACTCATAACCCTTTTCAGCAACAGTAATTTTGCCACCATCCATGGACAGAAGTGCTTTATGGGAGCTTTGGGACCTAGATGGGAGATTGTGAAACCTCAGTGGAGTCCAAAACTGAAGAGGATCATTTTGAAAAAAATAGGACCACAACCAGGTGGCTGACTTGCCAAACGTGCTTTTGGTTACAGACAAAGAAACAGAGCTGTTGACTTGGTTAGAGCCCCAATTTATATTGGTCTTGCCACCACTGCTATACACCAAGGGAACAAGGAAAAGTCTGGTTCAATTGGGCCCCAGGTAATAGGCTTTCAGACTTCAGTCCCGATGTAGACTCTAAAGTGGACCATGATCCAGCTCTAGCCCTTTACAGCCATAGTCTGGAGCCCCTGGACGCAAACCTACCAAAATCGGTCTGACTGCAGATTCTGAAACTGCCCTCTAGAGGGGCTCAAGCCCCTGAAAGCAATGTTGTTGAGCGAGGGACCCACTGGGAGACACATCCATGTGCACACCCAGAGATCCTAAAATGATCCTGTAACTCAACTCCAGCTCCTCCTCATGGTAGTCTGAGAACAGTCCAGCTAGCTAGGGATCTGCCAGGAGACATGCCACCAGAATCCTGAAATGGCACTAAAACTTGCTCCAGTCACTCCCACGCGTAGTCCATGAGCATTCTTGCCAGCACAGGGACCCAGAAGGAGAAACACCAATCTATACCACCAAAGATCCTGAAATAGCACTGTGACTGGCTACAGCACCTCTAGATACAGTCAATAAGGAGACATGCTAATGAAGGTGGCCACCAGAACATATGCCCATTAGTGACCACAAATGGAAAATATACCCTGAAATGACTCTGTGACTTGACTATATCCCCTCTCAGCCTTGGTCTGTAAGCAGACGAGCAAGGGGATATTCCTGTTAGTGTTCTTGGAAATAGGCTGGCAAACCTTGCTCTGACAGCAGATTTTAAAAAGGCTCTGTGACTTGGATACAGCCCCTCCAAGCCACGATCAGGAAGCACTCATGCCCACCCAGTGACCAGGTGAGACATGCACCTGACCTTGCTTTTGGAGCCAGGTATGTATAACTTGGACCTGGCTGTGAACTTTGAAGTATCCCAGAGACTCAGATCTAACTCCTCTCAGCCAAGAACCAGGACCAAACTTGTTAAACTAGGGAACCAACCAGTGACACAGCAGGAGCATTTGCAGGAACCTGTTGGGACCCACACCTATCCATGGAACATAACAGTATTATTGTTTGTGGATCCAAGTGAAGACGTTAAGTTGACACTTGTTCCAATGGCTAGACTTACTGAACAGGGTTTTAGAGGCAGTCCCATACACCTAGGAATCTGACTGTAACCACATATTTCCAATACACTGATACAGGCTAGCTAACCAAGGATCCCAGTGTGGATCCAGCAACAGTCAAATGATCTGGCTCCAGCCCAACTTGATTTCACTTCTTGAGGTAATCCCATCAGCCCAGATAACTGACAGGAGAAGGTCTTTACACGCAGAAACACGTCTGTAAAGGCTAAAGAAAGTGTTTGCTCCTTCAAATGCAGAGAGAGAAATGAAGGCTGAATGGATGATGAAGAATCAGGAAAACATGATGCTACCAAAGGAAACTAATAAAGCTACAGGAACTGATCCCCAAAAATGGAGATCTATGAATTGCCTAACAAAGAATTCAAAATGCTCATCTTAAAGAAATGCAATGAAATGGAAGAGGTTACATGGGCAACTAAACTAAATCAGGAAAGATTTCATGAAAAAAATGAGAAGTTTAATGAAGTAATGGAAACCATTAAGAAAAACAAACAGAAATCCTCAATCTGAAAAATATGAGAAAACTGAAAAATTCAATAGAGAATATCAAAAGCAGACTTGATCATACAGAAGAAAAGATTCAATAAATATGAAGAAAGGTGTACCATGTTCTTGGATTGGAAGCGTCAATATTGTGAAAATGACTATACTACCCAAAGCAATCTACAGATGCAATGCAACCCCTATCAAGCTACCAATGGCATTCCTCAAAGAATTAGAACAAAAAAATTTACAATTTGTATGGAAACACAAAAGACTCCAAATAACCAAAGCAATCTTGAGAAAGAAAAATGGAGCTGGAGGAATCAGGCTTGCCAAGTTCAAACTATAACACAAAGCTACAGTAATCAAGACAGTATGGTACTGGCATAAAAACAGAAATATAGATCAATGGTACAGGATAGAATACCCAGAGATAAACCCATGCACAGATGGTTACCTAATTTATGAAAAAGGAGGCAAAAACATACAATGGAGAAAAGACAGCCTCTTCAATAAGTGGTGCTGGGAAAACTGGACAGCTACATGTAAAAGAATGAAATTAGCACACTACCTAACACCATACACAAAAATAAACTCCAAATGTATTAAAGACTTAAATGTAAGGCCAGACACTATAAAGCTCTTGGAGGAAAACACAGGAAGAACACTCTTTGACATAAACCACATCAAGATCTTTTATGACCCACCTCCTAGAGTAATGGAAATAAGAACAAAAATAAACAAATTTTTCCTAATGAAACTTAAAAGCTTTTGCACAACAAAGGAAACCATAAACAAGACAAAAAGACAACCCTCAGAATGGGGGAAAATATTTTCAAATGAAGTGACAGACACAGGATTAATCTCCAAAATATACAAATAGCTCATGGAGCTCAATATCAAAAAAACAAACAATCCAGTTAATAAATGGGCAGAGGACCTAAACAGACATTTCACCAAGGAAGACATACAGATAGCCAAGAGGCACATGAAAAGATGCTCAACATCACTAATTATTAGAGAAAGGCAAATCAAAACTGCAATGAGGCATCACCTCACGATGGTCAGAATGGCCATTATCAAAAAATCTAGAAACAATAAATGCTGGAAAGAGTGTGGTGAAAAGGCAACCCTCCTGCACTGTTGGTGGGAATGTAAATTGATACAACCACTATGGAAAACAGTATGGAGGTTCCTTAAAAAAGTAAACAGAACTACCAGATGACCCAGCAATCCCACTACTGGGCATATACCCTGAGGAAATGATAATTCAAAAGGAGACATGTACCACAATGTTCATTGAAGCACTATTTACAATAGACAGGACATGGAACCAACTTAAATGTTCATCGACAGATGAATGGATAGAGAATATGTGGCACATATATACAGTGGAACATTAACCATAAAAAGAAACAAAACTGAGTTATTTGTAGTGAGGTGAATGTACCTAGAGTCTGTCATACAGAGTGAAGTAAGTCAGAAAGAGAAAAACAAATACTGTACACTAACACATATATATGGAATCTAAAAAAAATGGTACTGATGAACCTAGTTGCAGGGCAGGAATAAAGATGTAGACATAGAGAATGGACTTGAGGACATAGGGTAGGAGGGCGAAGCTGGAGTGAAGTGAGAGTAGCACCAACATATATACACTACCGAATGTAAAATACTTGGCTGGTGGGAAGCAGCTGCATAGCACAGGGAGATCATCTCAGTGCTTTGTGACCACCTAGAGGGGTGGGATAGAGAGAGTGGAGGGAAGGCTCAAGAGGGAGGGGATATGGGGACATGTGTATGCATATGGTTGATTCACTTTGTTGTGCAACAGAAGCTAGCACAGTATTGTGAAGCAATTATACTCCAATAAAGATCTAAAAAGAAAAAGTATGAAGAAATGTCATTTAAATTAGTCAGTGAGTGAGAAACTGGACAAAGATGGCAGAGTAGAAAGACCCTGAGCTCAACTCCTCTCACAGAAACACCAAAATCATAACTATCAGCAGAACAACCATTGGTGAAAAAGACCACAGCATACCAGAAAAGATGTTCTACAAATAAAGATATAAAGAAGGCACTGCAAGTTGTGAAACAGTCAAGTCCCATACCCCTGGGTGAGTGACATAAATACAAGACAATAATTCCAACTGCAGAGGTTCTCCCAAAGGAGTGAGAAGCCTGAGCCTCATGTCTGGTGCCCCAGCCCAGGGGTCCTGCACCAGGAAGATGAGGCCCCAGAGCATTTGGCTTTGAAGTCCAGTCGAGCTTATTTTGGGAGCCCCAGAGGGCTGGAGTAAATAGGGATTTCACCCTTAACATGGACACTGGTACTGGTAAGTGTCATTTTTGAATCTTCCCTCTAGCTTATTAGCCTCACAATCCATCTCTATCTTAGCCTAATGGTCTGTAGGCACCAACTCTGTGATGCCTCAGGAAAAGTAGCTAATTGGGTATGGACACGACCCCACCCAACACTAGCTTAAGAATCCCTGATCTCAGAGCCACACCTGTACATGGCTCTGCCTACCAGAAGGGGTCATAACCAGGCCCCACACACCAGTGTACAGGCACTAGAACTGAGACACCCCCAAGGTCCTCAGGCCAGAAAGTCCCACCCACAAGTGGGCAGGCAGCAATCCCAGGACCACTTGGGCCCTAGTCCCACCCACCAGTGAGCTGGCTTTAGCTCAGGACCAGCCTCACTCACCAAGTGGCAAACACCAGCCACAAGAAAACCACAGCTTCACAGCCTGCAGACCCAGCCCACACACTTGTAGACCAGATCCTTCATTGGGACTAGTTGGGCCCTGGGTCCACTCACTAGCAGGCCAACACAAGCTTCAAGACAACCCTGAAAATACAGCCAACTATTTCAGCGACCAGCTCCACCAACCAGAAATCCAACCCAACTCTGGGAACCCTGGCCCTGCAACCACACCACAGGACCTGACTTTGTTATCGAAGAGACCAGCACTAGCCCAAGGACATGACTTCACCAACCAATGAGTGGAAGAAGACCTGGGGTCTCCTGGACCTTGGCATCACCCACCAGTAACACAGCACTAGCCTGAGGGTCCCTCAGGGTTCTTCAGGCAGCCACCTCATGACACAGTCCCATCAACCAGAAGCCAGGAACCAGTGAACAAGGCAGGACCTGACCAAAAAAAAAATGGATGGAGGGGGTGGACAACCAAGACTACCAGACTGCCCATATATTCTGTGGCCACAATAAGAGTAATGTAACCCTCATAGGAGAAAATGCTAGAGTATATAGCTCTAATGAGGAGAGTAGGGTGCACTGCTAGGATGCCTAGGCCATCTCCTACAAAAGGTCCCTTCTCCAAGATCAGGAAATGTAACAAATCTACTAGGAAATGTAACAAATCTCCAAGATCAGGAAATGTAACAAATCTACCTGGTTTTCTCCAAGATCAGGAAATGTAACAAATCTACCAGATGCAAACAATTTAGGCAAAATGAGGAAACAGAGGAGCACATTCCAAAAGAAGGAATAAGATGAAGCCCCAGAAGAAGAACTAAATGAAGTTGAGATAGATGATCTACCCAGGAAAATATTCAGAGTAGTGCTCGCAAAGGTAATCAAAGAACTTGGGAGAAGAAGGGATGAAGAGCAAGAAGTTAGAAGTTTTAAACAAAGAGTTATAAAATATAAAGAACAACCAAACAGAGATGAAAATACAATAACTAAAATGAAAAAATATACTAGAAGAAATCAACAGTAGTCTAAATGATACAGACGAATGCATCAGCAAGCTGGAAGATAGAGTATTGGAAATCACTGATGCTGAACAGAAAGAAGAATGGAGGAAGTGAGGACAGTTTAAGAGACCTCTGGGATAACATGAAGTGTACTAACATTCACCTTATAGGGATCCCAGAAGGAGAAGAGAGAAAGGGGCTGAGAACATATTTTAAGACATAACAGCTGAAAACTTCCCTAATCTAGGAAAGGGAAAAGTCAACAAAGTCCAGGGAGTGCATAGTCCCATACAGAATTAACTTGAAGAGAAAAACATCAAGACAATCTGTAATTAAAATGACAAAAATAAAGATAAAGAAAAATATATTAAAAGAAGGGAAGAAAAGGAGCATGTTACATAAAAGGGCACTCCCATAAGACTATAGCTGACTTTTCAGCAGAAACTCTGCAGGCCAGAGGCTGTGGCATGATATATTAAAAGTGATGAAATGGAAAACTGTACAACCAGGAACACTACACGGCAAGGCTCTTGTTCTGATTTGATGGAGAGCTCACAAGATTTACAGAAATATGAAAGCTAAAAGAGTTCAGCACCACCAAACCAGCTTTATAAGAAATGTGAAAGGTACTTCTCTAAGCAAAAAAGAAAAGGCCACACTTAGAAACATGAAAATTAAGAAAGGAAAAACTCATTGATAAAGACAAAGTTATAATAAAAGTAGAAAATCATCCATGCACAAATCTAGTAGGAAGGTTAAAAGACAAAATAGTAAAATCATCTATATCCACAATAAGCAGTTAAGGGATACACAAAACAATTAGATGTGAAATAGGATAAGAAAGAAATCATGAAGAGAGAAGTGTACAAATGCAGTGTTGTTAAAATGTGTTTAAAATTAAGAGATCAGCAACTTAAAACAAACAAGTATATATGGAGATTGCTATATATAAACATCATGATAACCACAAGCTACAAATCTATAATAGATACACACACACACAAGAAAAGGAATCCAAACATAATACTAGAGACAGTCATCAAATCATAAGAGAAGAGAACAAAAGAAGAAAGGAGCAAAAAAGACCAATGAAAACAAGCCAAAAACAACTTAAAAATTATATATTTATTTGTTTGGTTGTGCTGGGTCTTAGTTGTGGTACATGGGCTCCTTAGTTGCAGTTCACTGGCTCCTTAGTTGTGACATGTGGGCTCCTTAGTTGTGAGAGGTGGGCTCCTTAGCTGTGGCTCATGGACACCTTTGTTGTGGCTCACTGGTTCCTTAGTTGCAGAACATGGGCTCCTTAGTTGTGGCATGTGAACTCTTATTTTTGGTATGCATGTGGGATCTAGTTCCCTGACCAGGGATCAAACACGGACCCCCTGCATTGGCAGTGCAGAGTCTTAACCACTGCACCACCAGGGAAGTCCCCCAGACACAACTTTTAAAATGGCCATAAGCACATACATATTAATAATTATTTTAAGTGTAAATGGACTAATATATAGAATAATGAAACAGACTAGAGAGCACACAAATAAACCCACACACCTATAGTCAATTAATCCATGAAAAAGGAGGGAAGAATAGACAATGGAGAAATGTAAATGGACTAAAAGCTCCAATTAAAGGACATGGGGAGGATTTGAGAATATAGCAGAAGAGTAAGATGAAGAGATCACCTTCCTGCCCACAGATACATCAAAAATACATCTACACGTGGAACTCCTCCTATAGAATACCCACTGAATGCTGACAGAAGACCTCAGACATCCCCAAAGGCAAGAAACTCCCCATGTACCTGTGTAGGGCAAAAGAAAAAAGAAAAAAACAGAGACAAAAGAATAGGGACGGGACCAGTACCTCTGGGAGGGAGCTGTGAAGTAGGAAAACATTCCACACACTAGGAAGCCCCTTCACAGGTGGAGACTGCAGGAGGCGGAAGGGGGAAACTTCGGAACCACAGAGGAGAGCGCAGCAACAGGGGTGCAGAGGGAAAAGCGGAGAGATTCTCACACAGAGGATCTGTGCTGACCATCACTCACCAGTCCGAGAGGCTTGTCTGCCCACCCACCAGGGTGGGTGGGGCCTGGGAGCTGAGGCTCGGGTTTAGGTCTGATCGAAGGGAGAGGACTAGGGTTGGTGGCATGAACACAGCCTGAAGGGAACTAGTGCACCACGACTAGCTGGGAGGTATTGCGGGAAAAAGTCTGGACCTGCTGAAGAGGCAAGAGACTTTTCCTTGCCTCTTTGATTTCTGGTGTGCGAGGAGAGGGTATTAAGAGCGCTGCTTAAAGGAGCTCCAGAGACGGGTGCAAGACACGGCTATCAGTGTAGAACACAGAGACGGGCATAAGACACAAAGGCGGCTACTGCAGCCATCAAGAAGCCTGTGAGCAAACACAAGTCACTATCCACACTGCCCTTGCTGGGGACCTGTGCAGCCCGCCACTGCCAGGGTCCCATGATCCAGCGACATCTTCCCTGGGAGAACGCAGGGCATGCCTCAGGCTGGTGCAACGTCAAGCCAGCCTCTGCCACTGCAGGCTAGCCGTGCATTCCATACCCCTCCATCCCCTCTGTCCTGAGTGGGCAGAGCTATCAAATCAGCTTCTCCTTTAACCCTGGCCCTTCTGAGCAAAGAACAGACGCCCTCAAGCAAACTACATGCAGAGGCGGGGCCGAATCCAAAGCTGAACCCCAGGAACTGTGCGAAAAAAGAAGAGAAAAGGAAATTTCTCCCAGCAGCCTGAGAAGCAGCGGATTAAATCTCCACGATAAAATTGATGTACACTGCACCTGTAGAATACCTGAATAGACAACAAATCATCCCAAAATAAGGAGGTGGACTTTGGGATCAAGATATATTATTTTTTCCCCTTTTCCTCTTTTTGTGAGTGTGTATTTGTATGCTTCTGTGTGAGATTTTGTCTGTATAGCTTTGCTTTCACCATTTGTCCTAGGGTTCTGTCTGTCTGTCTTTTTTCTTTTTGTTACTTTACTTTAAAAAAACCTTTTCTTAATAATTATATTTTATTATAATAACTATTTTATTTTATCATTATTTTATTTTATACTCTTTCTTTCTTTCTTTCTTTCTTTCTTTCTTTCTTTCTTTCTTTATATTTTTTCCCCCTTTCATACTGAGCCGTGTGGATGAAAGACTCTTGGTGCCCCAGCCAGGAGTCAGTGCTGTGTCTCCGAGGTGGGAGAGCCAACTTAAAGACACTGGTCCACAAGAGACCTCCCAGCTCCATGTAATATCAAATGGCGAAAATCCTCCAGAGGTCTCCATGTCAACACCAACACTCAGCTTCTCTCAATGACCAGCAAGCTACAGTGCTGGACACCCTAGGCCAAACAACTAGCAAGACAGAAACACAGCCTCATCCATTAGCAGAGAGGCTGGCTAAAATTATAATAAGGCCACAGACTACCCAAAACACACCACCAGATGTGGACGTGCCCAGCAGAAAGACAGGATCCAGGCTCATCCACCAGAACACAGGCACTAGACCCCTCCACAAGGAAGCCTACACAACCCACTGAACCAAACTTAGCCACAGGAGACAGACACCAAAAACAAAGGAAACTATGAACCTGCAGACTGTGAAAAGGAGACCCCAAACACAGTAAGATAAGCAAAATGAGAAGACTGAAAAGCACACAGCAGATGAAGGAGCAAGATAAAAACCCACCAGACCTAACAAATGAAGAGGTAATAGGCAGTCTACCTGAAAAAGAATTCAGAATAATGATAGTAAAGTTGATCCAAATCTTAGAAATAGAACAGAGAAAATGCAAGAAACATTTAACAAGGACCTAGAAGAACTAAAGTGGAAACAAGCAATGATGAACAACACAATAAATGAAATTAAGAATACTCTAGAAGATACCAATAGCAGAATAACTGAGGCAGAAGAATGGCTAAGTGACCTGGAAGATAAAATAGTGGAAATAACTACTGCAGAGCAGAATAAAGAAAAAAGAATGAAAAGAACTGAGGACAGTTTCAGAGACTTCTGGGACAATATTAAATGCACCAACATTCGAATTATAGGGGTCCCAGTAGAAGAAGAGGAGAAGAAGGAGACTGAGAATATATTTGAAGAGATTTTAGTTAAAAAATTCCCTAATATGGGAAACGAAATAGTTAATCACGTCCAGGAAACCCAGAGAGTCCCATACAGGATAAATCCAAGGAGAAACACACCAAGACACATATTAATCAAACTGTCAAAAATTAAATACAAAGAAAACATATTAAAAGCAGCAGGGAAAAAACAACAAATAACACACAAGGGAATCCCCATAAGGTTAACAGCTGATCTTTCAGCAGAAACTCTGCAAGTCAGAAGGCACTGGCAGGACATATTTAAAGTGATGAAGGAGAAAAAACTACAACCAAGATTACCCTACCCCGCAAGGATCTCATTCAGATTTGATGGAGAAATTAAAACCTTTACATCAAGCAAAAGCTACGAGAATTCAGCATCACGAAAGCAGCTTTACAACAAATGCTAAAGGAACTTCTCTAGGCAAGAAACACTGGAGAAGGAAAAGACCTACAATAACAAACCCAGAACAATTAAGAAAATGGGAATAGGAAATTACATCTTGATCATTAACTTAAATGTAAATGGATTAAAAGCTCCCACCAAAAGACACAGACTGGCTGAGTGGATACAAAAACAGGAGCCATATATATGCTGTCTACAAGAGACCCACTTCAGACCTAGGAACATATACAGACTGAAAGTGAGGAGATGGAAAAATATATTCCATGCAAATGGAAATCAAAGGAAAGCTGGAGCAGCAATTCTCATATCAGACAAAATAGACTTTAAAATAAAGACTATTACAAGAGACAAAGAAGGATACCACATAATGATCAAGGGAACAATCAAAGAAGAAGATATAACAATTGTAAATATATATGCATCAACATAGGAGCACCTCAATACATAAGACACACACTAACAGTCATAAAAGGGAAATTGACAGTAACATAATCATAGTAGGGGACTTTAACACCCCACTTTCACCAATGGACAGATCATCCAAAATGAAAATAAATAAGGAAATGCAAGGTTTAAATGATACATTAAACAAGATGGACTTAATTGATATTTACAGGACATTCCATCCAAAAACAACAAAATACACATTTTTCTCAAGTGCTCATAGAACATTCTCCAGAAAAGATCATATCTTGGGTCACAAATCAAGCCTTGGTAAATATAAGAAAATTGAAATCATATCAAGTATCTTTTCTGACCAGAAAAGTGAGAGACTAGGTATCAATTATAGAAAAAGATCTGAAAAAGTAGAAGCACATGGAGACTAAACAATACATAATTTAATAACCAAGTGATCACTGAAGAAATCAAATAGGAAATCAAAAAATACATAGAAATCGGGCTTCCTCAGTGGCACAGTGTTTGAGAGTCCACCTGCCAATGCAGGGGACACAGGTTCGTGCCCCAGTGCGGGAAGATCCCACATACCACCGAGCAGCTGTGTGCGTGAGTCATGGCTGCTGAGCCTGCACGTCCGGAGCCTGTGCTCCACAACGGAAGAGGCCACAACATTGAGAGGCTCACGTACCCCCCCAAAACAAAACAAAACAAAACAAAAATACCTAGAAACAAATGACAGTGGAGACACAATGACCCAAAACCTATGGGATGCAGCAAAAGCAATTCTAAGAGGGAAGTTTATATCAATACAATCCTACCTTAGGAAACAGGAAACATCTCACATAAACAACCTAACCTTGCACCTAAAGCAATTAGAGAAAGAAGAACAACCCCCCCCCCAAATTTAGCAGAAGGAAAGAAATCATAAAGATCACAACAGAAATAAATGAAAAAGAAATGAAGGAAATGATAACAAAGATCAATAAAGCTAAAAGCTTGTTCTTTGAGAACATAAACAAAATTGATAAACCTTTAGCCTGACTCATCAAGAAAAAAAGGGAGAATACTCAAATCAATAGAGTAAGAAATGAAAAAGGAGAAGTAACAACTGACACTGCAGAAATACAAAGGATCATGAGAGATTACTACAAGCAACTCTATGCCAATAAAATGGACAACTTGGAAGAAATAGACAAATTCTTAGAAATGCACAACCTGCCAAGACTGAATCAGGAAGAAATAGAAAATAGAAAATATGAAGTGACTAATCACAAGCACTGAAATTGAAAATGTGGTTAAAAATCTTCCAACAAACAAAAGCCAAGATGGCTTCACAGGGGAATGCTATCAAACATTTAGAGAAGAGCTAACACCTATACTTCTCAAACTCTTCCAAAATATAGCAGAGGGGGGAACACTCCAAAACTCATTCAACGAGGCCACCATCACCCTGATACCAAAACCAGACAAAGATGCCACAAAGAAAGAAAACTACAGGCCAATATCACTGATGAACATAGATGCAAAAATCTTCAACCAACTACTAGCAAACAGAATCCAACAGCACATTAAAAGTATCATACACCTTGATCAAATGGGGTTTATTCCAGGAATGCAAAGATTCTTCAATATATATAAGTCAATCAACGTGATACACCATATTAACCAATTGAAGGCGAAAAATCATATGACCATCTCAATAGAAGCAGAAAAAGCTTTCGACAAAATTCAACACCGGTTTATAATAAAAACCCTGCAGAAAGTAAGCATAGAGGGAACTTTCCTGAATATAATGAAGGTCATACATGACAAACCCACAGCCAACATCGTCCTCAATGGTGAAAAACTGAGAATATTTCCACTAAGATCAGGAACAAGACAAGGTTACCCACTCTCACCACTCGTATTCAACATAGGTTTGAAAAATTTAGCCACAGAAATCAGAGAAGTAAAATAAATAAAATGAGTCCAAATCAGAAAAGAAGAAGTAAAGCTGTCACTGTTTGCAGATGACATGATACTATATATAGAGAATCCTAAAGATGTTACAGAAAACTACTAGAGCTAATCAATGAATTTGGTAAGGTAGCAGGATACAAAATTAATGCACAGAAATCTCTGGCATTCCCATACACTAATGATGAAGAATCTGAAAGTGAAATTAAGAAACCACTCCCATTTACCACTGCAACAAAAAGAATAAAATATCTAGGAATAAACCTACCTAAGGAGAAAAAAGACCTTTATGAAGAAAATTATAAGACACTGATGAAAGAAATTAATGATGATACGAATACCATGTTCTTGGAAGGGAAGAATCAACATTGTGAAAATGACTCTACTACCCAAAGCAATCTACAGATTCAATGCAATCCCTATCAAACTACCACTGCCATTTTTCACAGAATTAGAACAAAAAATTTCACAATTTGTATGGAACACTAAAGACCCCGAATAGCAAGAGGAATCTTGAGAACGAACAGTGAAGCTGTAGGAATCATGCTCCCTGACTTCAGACTATACTACAACGCTACAGTAATCAAGACAGTAAGGTACTGGCACAAAACAGAAATAAAGATCAGTGGAATAGGATAGTAGCCCAGAGATAAACCCATGCACATATTGTCCTCTTTTCTTTGATAAAGTAGGGAATAATATACAGTGGAGAAAGGACAGACTCTTCAATATGTGGTGCTGGGAAAACTGGACAGGTACATGTGAAAGTATGATATTAGAACACTCACTAACACCATACACAAAAATAAACTCAAAATGGATTAACGACCTAAATGTAAGACCAGACACTATCAAACTCTTAGAGGAAAATACTCTCAAACTCTTAGAGGAAAACAGCAGAACACTCTGACATAAATCACAGCAAGATCCTTTTTGACCCACCTCCTAGAGAAATGGAGTTGGGTCAAAGAAAGAAGAAATGGAAATAAAAGCAAAAGTAAACAAATGGGACCTAATGAAATTTCAAAGATTTTGCACAGCAAAGTAAACAAGACCAAAAGACAACCCCTAGAATGAGAGAAAATATTTGCAAATGAAGCAACTGACAAAAGATTAATCTCCAAGATTTACAAGCAGCTCATGCAGCTCAATAACAAAAAACAAAGAAGCCAATTCAAAAATGGACAGAAGGCCTAAACAGATATTTCTCCAAAGAAGATATACAGATTGCTAACAAAGATATGAAAGAATGCTCAACATAATTAATCATTAGAGAAATGCAAATCAAAACTACAATGAGACATCATCTCACACCGGTCATAATGGCCATCATAAAAAATCTAGAAATATAGCACATGGAGATCAGTTCGGTGCTTTGTGACCACCTAGAGTGGTGGGATAGCGAGGGTGGGAGGGAGGGAGACACAAGAAGGAAGAGATATGAGAACATATGTATATGTATAACTGGTTCACTTTGTTAAAAAGCAGAAACTAACACACCATTGTAAAGCAATTATACTCCAATAAAGATGTAAAAGAAAATCTAGAAACAATAAATCCTGGAGAGGTTGTGTAGAAAAGGGAACACTCTTGCACTGTTGGTGGGAATGTAAATTGATACAGACGCTATGGAGAACAGTAGGGGTTCCTTACAAAACTAAAATAGAATTCCAATACGACCGAGCAATCCCACTACTGGGCATATACCCTGAGAATACCATAATTCAAAAAGAGTCAGGTACCGAAATGTTCATTGCAGCTCTATTTACAATAGTCAGGACATGGAAGCCACCTAAGTGTCCGTCAACAGCTGAATGGATAAAGAAGGTGTGGCACATATATACAATGGAATATTACTCAGCCATAAAAAGAAATGAAATTGTGTTATTTGTAGTGAGGTGGATGGACCTAGAGTTTGTCATACAGAGTGACTTAAGTCAGAAAGAGAAAAACAAATACCATATACTAACACATATATATGGAATCTAAGGGGAAAAAAAAGGTCATGAAGAACCTAGGGTTAAGACGGGAATAAAGACAGAGATGTACTAGAGAATGGACTTGAGGATATTTGGAGGCATAGGTTAAGCTTTGACAAAGTGAGAGAGTGGCATGGACTTATATACACTACTAAACGTAAAATACATAGCTAATGGGAAGCAGCTGAGTAGCACAGGGAGATCAGCTCAGTGGTTTTTGACCAACTAGAGGGGTGGGATAGGGAGGGTGAGAGGGAGGGAACGCAAGAGGGAAGAGATATGGGAACATATGTATATGTATAATGGATTCACTTTGTTATAAAGCATAAACTAATGCACCATTGTAAACCAATTATACTCCCATAAAGTTGTTTAAAAAAAAGAAAGGACCTAGGTTAGCTGAAAAGATATAAATACCAATCCTGTGTATGTGCTGCCTGCAAGAGACTCACTTCAGACATAAAGAAACACACAGACTGAAAGTGAAAGAATGGAAAAAGGCATCCCATGAAAATGTAAATGAAAAGAAAGCTAGGGTAGCAATAATATCAGACATACTAGACTTTAAAATAAAGACTGTTTAAAGAAACAAAGGAGAAAACTACATAATGATCAAGGGATCAATCCAAGATGAATATATACCAAATGTAAAGATAAATGCACTTAATGTAGTTATACCTAAATACATAAAGAAAATATTAACAGATATAAAGCGAGAGATAGATAGTAAAACAATAACTGTAGGGGATTTTAACACCCCACTTATGTCAATGGAAAGCTCATCTAGACAGAAAATCAATGCAGAAATACTGACCTAAATGACTCATTATACTGGCTAGACTTAGTAAATATATGTAGAACAGTCCATCCGATAGAAGCAGAATGCACACTTCTCTCAAGTGAACATGGAACTTATCACATGCTAGGCCATAATACAAGCCTCTGAAACTTTAAGAAAATTGAAATTCTATCAAGCATCTTTTTGTCCACAGTACCATGAAACTAGTAATCAACTACAAGAAAAAATTTCAAAAAACAAAACACATGGAGTCTAAACAATATGCTACTAAACAACCAATGCATACCTGAAGAAATCAAAGAAAAAATACCTGAAGAAAACAAACATGAAAACACAACAATCCAAAATCCATGGGACAAAGCAAAATCAGTTCTAAGAGGGAAGTTTATAGTGACACAAGCTTACCTCAGGAAACAAGGAAAATCTCAAATACACAGCCTATGCTACACCTAAAGTAGCTAGAAAAAGAACAAACGAAATGCAAATTTAGTAGAAGGAAAGAAATCATAAAGATGAGATATTAAATACATGAAAAAGACAAAAAAAAACAGTAAAAAGATCAATGAAACCAAAAGCTGCCTCTTTGAAAAGGTAAACAAAATTAATAACCTTTAGCCAGACTTATCAAGAAAAAAAGAGATGGGGAGAAAATCAATAAAATCGGAAATGAAGAATGAGAAGCTACAACTGGACACCACAGAAATACAAAGGATCATAAGAGACTACTATTAGCAACCATATGCCAATAAAATGGACAACCTAGAAGAAATGGACAAATTTTTAGAAAGGTACAATCTCCTAAGATTGAACCAAGAAGAAATAGAAAATATGAACAGAAAAGTAACAAGTAAGGAAATTAAATCAGTAATTAAAAAAATAAAATTCCACATACAAAATTCCAGGAACACATGGATTCACAGGTGAAATTTTACATTGCAAACAATTAGGGGTGAGTTAACATCTACCCTTCTCAAAGTATTCCAAAAAATTACCAAGGATGGAATACTTTCAAACTAACTCTATGAACCAGCATCACCCTGATACCAAAACCAGACAAAAATATCACACAAAAAAGAAAATTACAGTCCAAGTTAATTGATGAACATAGACGCAAAATTCCTCAACAAAATATTGGCAAACGAAGTCCAACAATACATTAAAAGGATGAGGCACCATGATCAAGTGGGATTTATCCCAGGGATGCAAGGATTTTTCATTATCTGCAAGTCATTCAATGTGATACACCACACTAGCAAGTTGAAGAATAAAAACCATAGGAACATATCAATGGATGCAGAAAAATATTTTGACATTTTCAACGTCCATGTATGGTAAAAACTCTCCAGAAAGTGGGCATAGAGGGAGCATAGAGGGAACAAACCTCAAAATGAAAAAGGCCATATATGTCACACGCACAACTAATATCATACTCAATGGTGAAAAGCTGAAAACATTTTCTCTAAGATCAGGAATAAGACAAGGATGCCCACTCTCACCACTTTTATTCAACATTGTTTTGGAAGTCCTAGCCAAATCCAAGTAGACAACAAAAAGATATAAATGGAATCCAAATTGGAAAGGAGGAAGTCAAACTGTCACTGTTTCCAGGTGACATGATTCTATACATAGAAAATCCGATAGACACCACCAAAAAACTAGAGCTCATCAATAAATTTAGTAAAGTTTCAGGATACAAAATTGATATACAGGAATCTGTTGCATTTCTATACACTAACAACAAAACATAAGAAAAAAAATTAAAGAAACAATCCCATTTAGCATCACATCAAAAAGGATAAAATGCCTAGGAATAAACCTACCTAAGGAGGCACAAGACCTGTACTCATAAAACTATGACATTGATGAAAGAAATTGAAGATGAAACAAACAGAGGGAAATATATACATTTTTCATGGACTGGAAGAATTAATATTGTTAAAGGGGTCATACTACCCAAGGCAATCTACAGATTCAATGTAACCCCTATCAAAATACCAATGACATTATTCACAGAACTAGAAGAAATACTTTTTAAATTTATATGGAAAGAGAAAGACCCCAAATAACCAAAACAATCTTGAGAAAGAAGAACAGAAGTGGAGGAATGATGCTCCTTGACTTCAGACTATACTTCAAATCTACAGTAATCAAAATAGCATTGTATGTGTATAACAGATTCACTTTGTTATAAAGCGGAAACTAACACACCATTGTAAAGCAATTATACTCCAATAAAGATGTAAAAAAAAATATTATAAGGGCAAAGTCAAGCCTTTGGTCTTAGCACCCAGGTCTTAGCACCCAGGATGTAAACCAAGAGCAGATTTGGTTTTATGTCCGGTTCGTTGAACTCAATGTTATTTGGAATTTTAGGTGTTCTTAATTGAATGGCTTGTATTTTCAAATATAAAGTATTAAGCTCACACAATGGTAAAAACAACTTAATTCACTTTTCAGTAACAGCATTTCTATTTCTTCCGTTCAGAAATGTCCTTCACACATCCATTCTTTCTTAACTTGGATAAACTTTACTTTTTAGCTACTATCTTTAAGAATATTTAACAAATAAATTTTATTCTTTATGAATAAAAAAATAGCATTGTAGTGCCACAAAATAGACACATAGATCAATGGAACAGGATAGAGAACCCAGAAATAAACCCACACAGTTCTGGTCAATTAATGACAAAGAAGGCAAGAATATAAAATGGAGAAAAGAGGGTCTCTTCAATAAGTGGTGCTGGTTAAACTGGACAGCTGAATGTAAAAAATGAAATTAGAACATTCTCTATCACCATACACAAAAATAAAATCCAAATGGATTACAGGCCTAAATATAAGACCAGATACTATAAAACTCCTAGAGAATAACATAGACAGAACACCTCTGACATAAATTGCAGCAATATTTTTTTGGATCCCTCTCCTAAAGCAAAAGAAACAAAAGCAAAACTAAACACATGGGACCTAATTAAACTTAAAACGATTTCGAACAGCAAAGGAAACATCAACAAAACATAAAGACAACCTACTGAATTGGAGAAAATATTTGCAAATGATATGACCAATAAGGGGATATTATCCAAAATATAAAAACAGCTCATAAAACTCAACATCAAACAAACAAACAACAACAACAAAAAATACCCATAAAACTAAAACCAAATGTCTGGATTAAAAAAAATGGACAGAAGAAACAAATAGACATTTTTTCCAAAGAAGACATAGAGATCAACAACAGACACATGAACAAAGCTCATCATTATTCATCAGAGAAATGCAAGTTAAAACCACAATGAGATATCACCTCACACCTGTCAGAATGGCCATCATCAAAAAGAACCCAAATCACAAATGTTGTTGAAGATGTGGAGAAAAGGGAATTCTTGTACACTGATAATGAGAATGTAAAGTGGTGCAGCCACTGTGGAAAACAGTATGGAGGTTTCTCAAAAACTAAAATTAAAAAAAAAAAAAAGAACTACCACAAAACCCAGCTATTCCACTACTGGATGTATATCTGAAAAATTCAAAAACACTCATAAAAAATGACACTTGCCCCTCAGTGTTGATAACAGCATTCTTTATAATTGCCAAGATATGGATGCAACCTAGGTGCCCATCAACAAATGAATGGATTAAGAAGATGTTGTAGATATAGACAAGGGAATAATACTAAGCCATAAAAAAGAGTAAAGGTTTGCTCTTTGTAACAACATGGATGAACTTGGAGGGTACTATGCTAAGTGAAATAAGTCAGAGAAAGTCAAATAGTGTATGATATCACTTATATGTGGCATCTAAAAAATAAAACACACTGGTGAATATAACAAAAAAGAAACAAACTCACATATATAGAGTACAAACTAGTGGTTACCAGTGGGGAAAGGGGCAACATCAGGCTAGGGGACTAAGGTACAAACTGCTATGTATAAAATAAATAATCTACAAGGATATATTGTACAACACAGGGAATATAGTTAATATTTTATAATAACTATAAATGGAACACATTTAACATTGTAAATCACATTGTTGTACAACTGAAACTGATATAATATTGTACATCGACTGTACCTTATTAAAAATAAAATAAAATAAAATTAGCCAATTAGATAAACAAAAAGAAAAAACATGAAAAAGAGTGAAGAAAGCCCATGAGAATTATCATAAAATATTGAGAAAATTAATATATACATAATGGGAGTTGCCTAAGGAGAACAGAAAAAGAAAGGGGCATAAAGTTAATAATAAAATAAAATTAAAAAAGCACCTGAATGTCCCAATCTGGGAAGAGATATGGACATCCAGATACAGTAAGCACAAGGGTCTCCAAATAACATCAAGCCACAATTGATTACCCAGACATATTATAATCATTGTTAAAAATCAAAAACAAAGATAGATTAATATCTATATTTTCTTCAATGAATTTTATGGTTCCAGGTCTTTAATCCATTTTGAGTTGCTTTGTGTGATTGGTGTATGATAGGGGTACAGTTTCCTTCTTTTGCAACTGACTGTCCAGTTTTCTCAACACCATTCATTGATTGAAGAGACTATTCTTTCCCCATTGCATATTCTTGGCTCCAGTGTCATAAATTTAATTGACCATATAGACACAGGTTTAATTCTGGCTCTCAATAACATTCCACTGATTTATATGCCTGTGTTTATGCCAATACCATATCACTTAAAATTTTTTACCTATTTTTTCTTTTTTAATTTTAATTTTAATACAATTTTAAATGTTACTTTCCATTTACAGTTATTACGAAGTATTGAATATATTCCCCGTGTTTTGAAATCATTCTTGAGCCTACCTTACACCCAATAGTTTGTGCCTCCCAATCCCCAACCCCTGTAATGTCCCTCCCCCCATTCCCCACTGTGAAGTACCAATTTGTTCTCTATATCTATGAGTCTGCTTCTTTGTTGTTATATTTTCTAGTTTGTTGTATTTTTTGATTCTACATACAAATGTTATCAAACACTCTTTTTCTTTATCTGACTAATTTCACTTAGCATAATGCCATCCAAGTTCATTCATGTTGCTGAAAATAACAAAATTTCATTATTTTATGGCTGAGTAGTATTCCATTTTATTTATATAGCACATCTTCTTTATCCATTCATCTGTTGATGGACACTTATGTTGCTGCCACATCTTGGCAATTGTAAATAATGCTACTATCAACATTGGCATGCAAGCCACTTTTTGAATGAGTATTTTGTTGTTCTTTCATATATATATCCAGGAGTGGAATTGCTGGGTCATATGGTAGTTCTACTTTCAGTTTTTTGAGAAACCTCCATACTGTTTTCCACAGTGGCTGCACCACTTTAGGTTCCCACCATCAGTGAACAAGAGTTCACTTTTCTCCACATCCTCACCAACATTTGTTATTTGGGTTCTTTTTTGTGATAGCCATTCTGACAGTTGTGAGGTGATATCTCATTGTGGTTTTGATTTGTATTTCCCTGATGATTAGCAATTTTGAGCAGCTTTGCATGTGCCAGTTGGCCATCTGCATTTCCTATTTGGAAAAATGTTCAGTCATTCTGCCCCACCCATTTTTAAAAAATTGGGTTGCTTGTTTTTTGATGTTGAGTTCTATGAGCTGTTTTTATTTGTTGGATATTAATCTCTTATTGGTCATATCATTTGCAAACATCTTCTCCCATTCAGGACGTTGTCTTGTTTTGTTGATGGTTTTCTTTGCTGTGCAAATGATTTTCAATTTCATTAGTTTCCATTTGTTTATTTTTATTTTTATTGTCTTTACTTTTGGAGATAGATCCCCCCAAAAATATTGCTGCAATTTATGTCAAAGTGTGTTCTGCCTAAATTTTCCCCTAGGAGCTTTATAGTATCAGGTCTTACATTTAGGTCTTTAATCCATTTTTGTATATGGTGTTAGAGAATGTTTTAATTTCATTCTTTTACATGTAGCTCTCCAGCACCATTTATTGAAGAGACTTTCTTTCCTCCATTATATATTCTTGCCTTTGCCATAGATTAATTGAAAAGAAGTGCGTGGGTTTATTTCTGGGTTTTCTATCCTGTTCCATTGGTCTATGTGTCTGCTTTTGTGGCAGTACAATGCTATTTTGATTACAGTAGCTTTGTAGTATAGTCTGAAGTCAGGAAGCATTATTCCTCTACCTCTGTTCTTTCTGAACATTGGTTTGGCTATTTGAGGTCTTTTGTGTTTCTATATAAATTTTAAAAGTATTTGTTCTAGTTCTGTGAAAAATGCCATTGGTATTTTGATAGGGATTGCATTGAATCTGTAGATTGCCTTTTGTAGTATGGTAATTTTAAAAATATTGATTCTTCCAATCCAAGAACATGGTATATTTTTCCATCTGTTTTTGTTTTCTTCAATTTCTTTCATCAGTGTTTTATAGTTTTCTGACTACAGGTGTTTTTGCCCCCTTAGGTAGGTTTATTCCTAGTATTTTATATTTTTTGATGCAATGGTAAATTGAAATGTTCCTTTAATTTTTTTTCTTATTGTTTGCTCTTAGAGTATAGAAATGCAACAGATTTATATATATTCATTTTGTATCCTGCAACTTTACCAAATTCATTGATGAGATCTACTAGTTTTCTGGTGTCATCTTTAGGATTTTCTATATATAGTATCATGTCATCTAGAAACAGTGACAGTTTTACTTCCTCCTTTCCAATTTAGATTCCTTTCTTTTCTTTTTTCTTCTCTGACTGCTGTGGCTAGGACTTCCAATGCTATGTTGAGGAAAAGTGGTGGAAGTGGACATCCCCATCTTATTTTTGATCTTAGAGGAAGTGCTTTCAGCTTTTCACTGTTGAGTATCATGTTTGCTGTGGGTTTGTCATATATGGCCTTTATTATGTTGAGGTATGTTACCTCTATGCCCACTTTCTGTAGAGTTTTAATCATAAATTGTGCTGAATTTTATCAAAATATTTTTCTGCACCTTTGAAATGATCATACGGTTTTTATTCTTCAATTTGTTAATGTGGTGTATCACACTGAATGATTTGCCAATATTGAAAAATCCTTGCATTCCTGGAATAAATCTCACTTGATCATGGTGTGTGATTCTTTTAATGTACTGTTGGATTCAGTTTGCTAGTATTTTGTTGAGGATTTATGCATCTATGTTCATCATTGATAATGGCCTGTAATCTTTTTTGTGTGATATCTTCATCTGGTTTTGGTAGTAGGGTTATTCTGGACTCATAGAATGATTTCAGAAGTGTTTCTTCCTCTGTGACCATCTTCATTACTATAGGTCTGTAATATAGTTTGAAAGCAGAAATTGTGATACCTCTAGATTTATTCCTTTTTAACAAGAATTTTGGCTCTTTGGGGTCTTTTGTGTTTCCATATCAATTTCAGTATTAGGTGTTTTTTTCTATTTCTGTGAAAAAATATTAGAATTATAATAGGGATTCCATTGTATCTTTAGATCACTTTGGGTAGTATGAACATTTTAACAAAATTGTTTCTTTCAACCCATGAGCATGGGCTAACTTTACACCTAATTGTGTCTCCTACAATTCCTTTAATCAAAGTCTTATAGTTTTCAGTGTACAGATCTTTCACCTCCTTGGTTAATTTTATTCCTAATTATTTTACTCTTTTTGATGTGACTGTAAATTGTAATCCTGCTTGAGCATGGTGTATGGTATTTTTAATGTACTGTTGAATTTTGTTTGCTAATATTTTGTTGATGATACTTGCATTGAATTTTATCAAGAATACTGTTCTGTAATTGTCTTCTTATAGTACCCTTGTCTGATTTTGAGATCAAGGTAACATTGGCCTACAAAATGAGTTTCAAAATGTTCCCTTCTCTTCTATTTTTTGAAGATTCAAAGAAGGATTAGTCTCATTCCTTTATTACATAATTGGTAGAATTCACCAGTTAAGGTTTCTGGTCCTGAACTTTTATTTATTGAGAGGTTTTAATTACAGACTCAATCTATTTACTAGTAATTGATTGATTCATATTTTCTATTTATTCATGGTTCAGTTTTTAAGTTTCAAGGAATTTATCCTTTTCTTCAAGGTTGTCCAATTTGGGGGGTATAATTTTTCACATTAGTTTATTATGATCCTATTTATTTATGTGATATCAGTTGTAATATCTCTTCTTTCATTTATAATTCTATTTTAATCCTCTCTCTTTTCCTCTTGGTAAAAACAGCTAAGAGTTTGTCTTTTTTTATCCTTTCAAAAATCAGCCCTTAGTTTCATTGGTCTTTTCTGTTGTCTTTTTAGTCTCTATTCCATTTATTTCAGCTCTGATCTTTGTTATTTTATTCTTTCTACTAACTCTGGGCTTAGTTTTTCATTCCTTTCCTTGTTCCCTGTGGTCTAAAGTTAGTGTTAGAAATATTTCTTTATTCCTTAATGTAAGCATGAACTACGTTCTTAGAAGTGTTTTTGCTGCATTCCATAATTTTTGATATGTTGTATTTATATTTTTATTTGTCTGAAGATATTTTTTATTTCTGTTGATTTATTCACTGACCCATTGGTTGTTTAATCACATATTTGTGAATTTTCCATTTTTCTGCTTGTAATTGATTTCTAATTTCATGCCATTTTGGTTGGAATGAAAAAATGTTTGATAGGATTTGTCTTCTTAAAATACTAAGAAATGTTGTGGAGTAACATATGATCTACCTTGGAGAATATTCTATGTGCACTTATGGAGAATACATATTCTGAAGCTGCTGGATGGAAATTTCTGTAAATGTCTGGTAAGTGCATCTTTTCTAAGGTATTGATAGCTCAAGTCTAATGCTTCCTTATTGATATTCTGTCTGAATGATATATCCATTGTTGAATGGAAGGTATTATAATGTCAGATTATTATTTATTGATATCTATTTCATCTTTCATGTCTGTTGATTATGTATTGATACATATTTCATCTATCATGCTTGTTGACATTTGCTTTAATCTCCTATTATATGATATTTGCTTTGTTCTCCTATGTTGGATGTACAAATATGTTAAAATGTTATATCCTCTTTTTATTTTTATATTTTATTTATTTATTTATTTATTTATTTTTGCTGTACAAGGTTCTCTCACTGTTGTGGCCTCTCCCGTTGCGGAGCACAGGCTCTGGAAGCACAGGCTCAGCGGCCATGGCTCACGGGACCAGCCGCTCCACGGCATGTGGGATCTTCCCAGACTGGGGCATGAACCCGTGACCCCTGCATCGGCAGGCAGACTCTCAACCACTGCACCACCAGGGAAGCCCATATATCCTCTTTTTAGATTGAATCTTTCTCATTATATTATGACCTTCTTTGTCTCTTGTTAAAGTTTTTGGCTTAAAGTCTATTTGTCTGATATAAGCATAGCTACTCCTGCTTCCTTTTGATTACCATTTGCATGGAATATGTTTTTCTATTAATTAATTTTAACTCTGTGTGTGTGTTTAATGTTGAAAGAATCATAGGAAGCACCGAGATGGGATTTATTTTGGGAAAAAATTTATATTTAAAATTGATGTATAGTTGATTTACAATATTATATAAATTTCAAGTGTACAACAGTGATTCAACAGTTTTATAGATTATAATCCATTTAAAGTTATTATGAAATATTGACTATATTTCCTGTGCTATGCCATATATCATTGTAGCTTATTTATTTTACACATGGTAGTTTTCACCTCTTAATTCCCTACTCCTATCTTGCTTCTTCCCCCTTCCTTTTCCCCACTGGTTATCATTAGTTTTTTCTCTATATCCGTGAGCCTGTTTCTGTTTTGTTATATTCAATACTTTTTAAAATTTTCCACATATAAGTGATAACATGCATTATATATCTTTCTCTGTATGACTTATTTCACTAAGCATAATAATCTCCAGGTCTCTCCATGTTGTTGCAAATGACAATCTTTTATTCTATTTAATGGCTAACATTTCAATTTACAATTGCATCGTATCTTCTATATCCATTCATCTGTTGATGGACACTTAGGTTGCTTCAATATCATGGCTTAGGTTGATAATTGGAGTGCATGTATTTTTTCAAATTAGTGCTTCTGTTTTCCTTGAATTTATAACCAAGAGTGGAATTGCTTGATCATATGATAGTTCTATTTTTAGCTTTACAATTTCTTATAGTGGCTGCCCTAATTTACATTCCCCTCATATTGTACTAGTGTTCACTTTTGTCCACACTCTTGCCAAAATTTTTTTGTGGCCATTTTAATGATAGGCATTCTGGCACGTGTGAGTTGATATCTCACTGTGGTTTTGATTTTCATTTTTCTGATGAGTAGTGTTATCAAAATCAGTTTATGTGCCTGTTGGCAATCTGTATGTTTTCTATGGAAAAATGTCTACTAAGGTCTTCTGCCCATTTTTTTAAACCAGGTTTTTTTAAAAAAAATGTATGAGCTGTGTATATATTTTGGATATAAACCCCTTATCAGTCATCTTGTTTCTAAAATTTTCTACCATTCAGTTTGTTGTGTTTTCATTTTGTCAATAGTTTCCTTTCCTGTGCAAAAACTTTTATGTTTAACTAGGCCAATTACTTTATTTTTGCTTTTGTTTCTTTTGCCTGAGGAGAAAGATTTTTTAAAAAAATATTGTTACCACTTTTGTCAGAATGTACTGCCTAAGTTTTCTTCTAGGAATTTTATAGTTTCCACTCTTACATTTAGGTCTTTAGTCAATTTTGAGTTTATTTTTGTATGGTGTGAAAAAATGTACTAACTGTATTCTTTTATATGTAGCTACCCAGTTTATCCAGCACTACGTATTGAAGAGACTGTCTCTTACCCATTGTATATTTTTGCATCTTTTTTTTTTTCAGGTTCCTGGTTAACTTTCTTTTTTTAATTTTTATTTTATTTTATTTTTATTTTTTATTAGTTTCTGCTTTATAACAAATTGAATCTGTCATACATATACATCTGTTCCCACATCCCTTCCCTCATGCATCTCCCTCCCTCCCACCCTCCCCATCCCACCCCTCCAGGCGGTCACAAAGCACCGAGCTGATCTCCCTGTGCTCTGTGGCTGCTTCCCACTATCTATCTACCATACGTTTGGTAGTGTATATATGTCCATGCCTCTCTTTCGCTTTGTCACAGCTTACCCTTCCCCCTCCCCATATCCTCAAGTCCATTCTCAAGTAGGTCTGTGTCTTTATTCCCGTTTTACCCCTAAGTTCTTCATGACATAGCTTTTTTTTAAATTCCGTATATATGTGTTAGCATACGGTATTTGTCTTTCTCTTTCTGACTTACTTCACTCTGTATGACAGACTCTAGGTCTATCCACCTCATTACAAATAGCTCAGTTTCGTTTCTTTTTATGGCTGAGTAATATTCCATTGTATATATGTGCCACATCTTCTTTATCCATTCATCTGATGATGGACACTTAGGTTGTTTCCACCTCAGGGCTATTGTGAATAGAGCTGCAATGAACATTTTGGTACACGTCTCTTTTTGAATTATGGTTTTCTCAGGGTATATGCCTAGTAGTGGGATTGCTGGGTCATATGGTAGTTCTATTTTTAGTTTTTTAAGGAACCTCCATACTGTTCTCCATAGTGGCTGTACCAATTCACATTCCCACCAGCAGTGCAAGAGGGTTCGCTTTTCTCCACACCCTCTCCAGCATTTATTGTTTCTAGATTTCTTGATGATGGCCATTCTGACTGGTGTGAGATGATATCTCATTGTAGTTTTGACTTGCATTTCTCTAATGATTAATGATGTTGAGTATTCTTTCATGTGTTTATTGGCAGTCTGTATATCTTCTTTGCAGAAATGCCTATTTAAGTCTTCTGCCCATTCTTGGATTGGGTTGTTTGTTTTTTTGCTATTGAGCTGCATGAGCAGCTTATACCTTTTGGAGATTAATCTTTTGTCAGTTGCTTCATTTGCAAATATTTTCTCCCATACTGAGGGTTGTCTTTTGGTCTTGTTTATGGTTTCCTTTGCTGTGCAAAAGCTTTGAAGTTTCATTAGGTCCCATTTGTTTATCTTTGTTTTTATTTCCATTTCTCTAGGAGGTGGGTCCAAAAGGATCTTGCTGTGATTTATGTCATAGAGTGTTCTACCTATGTTTTCCTCTAAGAGTTTGATAGTTTCTGGCCTTACATTTAAGTCTTTAATCCATTTTGAGCTTATTTTTGTGTATGGTGTTAGGGAATGATCTAATCTCAAACTTTTACATGTCCCTGTCCAGTTTTCCCAGCACCACTTATTGAAGAGGCTGTCCTTTCTCCACTGTACATTCCTGCCTCCTTTATCAAAGATAAGTTGGCCATATGTGTGTGGGTTTATCTCTGGGCTTTCTATCCTGATCCACTGATCTATCTTTCTGTTTTTATGCCAGTACCACACTGTCTTAATTACTGTAGCTTTGTAGTATAGTCTGAAGTCAGGGAGCCTGATTCCTCCAGCTCCGTTTTTCGTTCTCAAGATTGCTTTGGCTATTCGGGGTCTTTTGTTTTTCCAAACAAATTGTGAAATTTTTTGTTCTAGTTCTGTGAAAAATGCCAGTGCTAGCTTGATAGGGATTGCATTGAATCTGTAGATTGCTTTGGGTAGTAGAGTCATTTTCACAATATTGATTCTTCCAATCCAGGAGCATGGTATATCTCCCCATCTATTTGTATCATCTTTAATTTCTTTCATCAGTGTCTTATAATTTTCTGCATACAGGTCTTTTGTCTCCTTAGGTAGGTTTATTCCTAGATATTTTATTCTTTTTGTTGCGATGGTAAATGGGAGTGTTTTCTTGATTTCATTTTCAGATTTTTCATCATTAGTGTACAGGAATGCCAGAGATTTCTATACATTAATTTTGTATCCTGATACTTTACAAAATTCATTGATTAGCTCTAGTAGTTTTCGGTAGCATCTTTAGGATTCTCTATGTATAGTATCATGTCATCTGCAAACAGTGACAGCTTTACTTCTTCTTTTCCAATTTGGATTCCTTTTATTTCCTTTTCTTCTCTGATTGCTGTGGCTAATACTTCCAAAACTATGTTGAATAAGAGTGGTGAGAGTGGGCAGCCTTGTCTTGTTCCTGATCTTAGTGGAAATGGTTTCAGTTTTTCACCATTGAGGACAATGTTGGCTGTGGGTTTGTCATATATGGCCTTTATTATGTTGAGAAAAGTTCCCTCTATGCCTACTTTCTGCAGGGTTTTTTATCATAAATGGGTGTTGAATTTTGCCGAAAGCTTTCTCTGCATCTATTGAGATGATCATATGGTTTTTATCCTTCAACTTGTTAATATGGTGTATCACATTGATTGATTTGCATATATTGAAGAATCCTTGCATTCCTGGAATAAACCCAACTTGATCATGGTGTATGAACCTTTTAATGTGCTGTTGGATTCTGTTTGCTAGTATTTTGTTGAGGATTTTTGCATCTATGTTCATCAGTGATATTGGCCTGTAGTTTTCTTTCTTTGTGACATCCTTGCCTGGTTTTGGTATCAAGGTGATGGTGGCCTCGTAGAATGAGTTTGGGAGTGTTCCTTCCTCTGATAATTTTTGGAAGCGTTTGAGAAGGATGGGTGCTAGCTCTTCTCTAAATGTTTGATAAAATTTGCCTGTGAAGCCATCTGGTCCTGGGCTTTTATTTGATGGAAGATTTTTAATCACAGTTTCAATTTCAGTGCTTGTGATTGGTCTATTCATATTTTCTATTTCTTCCTGATCCAGTGTTAGCAGGTTGTGCATTTCTAAGAATTTGTCCATTTCTTCCAGGTTGTCCATTTTATGGGCATAGAGTTGCTTATAGTAATCTCTCATGATCTTTTGTATTTCTGCAGTGTCAGTTGTTACTTCTCCTTTTTCATTTCTAATTCTATTGATTTGAGTCTTCTCCCTTCTTTTCTTGATGAGTCTGGCTAATGGTTTGTCAATTTTGTTTATCTTCACAAAGAACCAGCTTTTAGTTTTATTGATGTTTGCTATCGTTTCCTTCATTTCTTTTTCATTTATTTCTGATCTGATCTTTATGATTTCTTTCCTTCTGCTAACTTTGGGGGTTTTTTGTTCTTCTTTCTCTAATTGCTTTAGGTGCAGGGTCAGGTTGGTTACTCGATATGTTTCCTGTTTCTTAAGGTGGGACTGTATTGCTATAAACTTCCCCCTTAGAACTGCTTTTGCTGCGTCCCATAGGTTTTGGGTCGTCGTGTCTCCATTGTCATTTGTTTCTAGGTATTTTTAAATTTCCTCTTTGATTTCTTCAGTGATCACTTCGTTATTGAGTAGTGTATTGTTTAGCCTCCATGTGTTTGTATTTTTTACAGATCTTTTCCTGTAATTGATGTCTAGTCTCATAGCATTGTGGTCGGAAAAGATACTTGATACAATTTCAATTTTCTTAAATTTACCAAGGCTTGATTTGGGACCCAAGATATGATCTATCCTGGAGAATGTTCCATGAGCACTTGAGAAAAATGTGTATCCTGTTGTTTTTGGATGGAATGTCTTATAAATATCAATTAATTCCATCTTGTTTAATGTATCATTTAAAGCTTGTGTTTCCTTATTTATTTTCATTTTGGATGATCTGTCCATTGGTGAAAGCGGGGTGTTAAAGTCCCGTACTATGACTGTGTTACTGTCGATTTCCCATTTTACGGCTGTTAGTATTTGCTTTATGTATTGAGGTGCTCCTATGTTGGGTGCATAAATATTTACAATTGTTATATCTTCTTCTTGGATCTATCCCTTTATCGTTATGTAGTTTCCTTTGTCTCTTCTAGTAGTCTTTATTTGAAAGTCTATTTTGTCTGATATGAGAATTGCTACTCCAGCTTTCTTTTGGTTTCCATTTGCATGGAATATCTTTTTCCATCCCCTTACTTTCAATCTGTATGTGTCTCTAGGTCTGAAGAGGGTCTCTTGTAGACAGCACATATATGGGTCTTGTTTTTGTATCCATTCAGCCACTCTCTGTCTTTTGGTGGGAGCATTTATTCCATTTACATTTAAGGTAATTATTGATATGTATGTTCCTATTCCAATTTCCTTAATTGCTTTGGGTTCGTTATTGTAGGTATATTCCTTCTGTTGTGTTTCTTGCCTAGAGAAGTTCCTTTAGCATTTGTTGTAAAGCTGGTTTGGTGGTGCTGAAGTCTCTCAGCTTTTCCTTGTCTGTAACGGTTTTAATTTCTCCATCAAATCTGAATGAGATCCCTGCTGGGTAGAGTAATCTTGGTTGCAGGTTTCTCTCCTTCATCACTTTAATTATGTCCTGCCACTCCCTTCTGGCTTGTAGAGTTTCTGCTGAGAGATCAGCTGTTATCCTGGTGGGGATTCCCTTGTGTGTTATTTGTTGTTTTTCCCTTGCTGCTTTTAATATGATTTCTTTGTGTTTAATTTTTGACAATTTGATTAATATGTGTCTTGGCGTACTTCTCCTTGTGTTTATTCTGTATGGGACTCTCTGTGCCTCCTGGACTTGAGTAACTATTTCGTTTCCCATATTAGGGAAGTTTTCAACTATAATCTCTTCAAATATTTTCTCAGTCCCTTTCTTTTTCTCTTCTTCTTCTGGAACCCCTATAATTCGAATGTCAGTGCGTTTAATGTTGTCCTAGAGGTCTCTGAGACTGTCCTCTGTTCTTTTCATTCTTTTTTCTTTATTTTGCTCTGCATCAGTTATTTCCACTATTTTATCTTCCACCTCACTTATCCGTTCTTCTGCCTCAGTTATTCTGCTATTGATCCCATCTAGAGTATTTTTCATTTCATTTATTGTGTTTTTAATCGATGCTTGATTCATCTTTAGTTCTTCTAGGTCCTTGTTAACTGTTTCTTGCATTTTGTCTATTCTATTTCCAAGATTATGGATCTTGGAAATAGAATCTTGGATCAGCTTTACTATCATTATTCTGAATTCTTTTTCAGGTAGACTGCCTATTACCTCTTCATTTGTTAGGTCTGGTGGGTTTTTATCTTGCTCCTTCACCTGCTGTGTGTTTTTCTGTCTTCTCATTTTGCTTATGTTACTGTGTTTGGGGTCTCCTTTTTCCAGGCTGCAAATTCGTAGTTCCCGTTGTTTTTGGTGTCTGACCCCAGTGGCTAAGCTTGTTTCAGTAGGTTGTGTAGGCTTCCTGGTGGGGGGGACTAATGCCTGTGTTCTGGTGGTTGAGGCTTGTTCTTGTCTTTCTGGTGGACAGGTCCACGTCTGGTGGTGTGTTTTGGGGTGCCTATGGCCTTATTATGTTTTTAGGTAGCCTCTCTGCTAATGGGTGGGGTTGTGTTCCTGCCTTGCTAGTTGCTTGGCATAGGGTGACCAGCACTGTAGCTTGCTGGTCATTGACTGAAGCTGGGTGCTGGTGTTGAGATGGAGATCTCTGGGAGATTTTCGCTGCTTGATATTATGTGGAGCTGGGAGGTCTCTTGTGGACCCGTGTCCTGAAGTTGGCTTTCCCACTTCAGAGGCACAGCACTGGCTCCTGGCTGCAGCACCAAGAGCCTTTCATCCACCCGGCTCAGAATAACACGGAGAAAAAGCAGAAAGAAAGAATTAGTAGAAGAAAGAAAGAGAGAGGGAAAGAAAGGAAGAATGGAAGAAAGGAAGGAAGGAAGGAAGAAAGAAAGAAAGGAGGGAGGGAGGGAGGAAGGATGGAAAGATAGAAGGAAAGAAAGGAGGGAGGGAGGGAGGAATGAAAGCCAAAGGAAGAGTGAATGGAAGAAGGGAGGGAGGGAGGGAGGAAGGAAGGAAAGAAAGAAAGACAGAAGGGAGGGAGGGAGGAAGGAAAGAAAAAGAATGTGGAAAGAAGAAGGGTGGGAGGGAGGGAGGGAGGAAAGAAAAAGAAAGAAGGAAAGGAGGAGCGGAGGGAGGGAGGGAGGAAGGGAAGGTAGGAAAAAAAGAAAGAGCAGGTAAAGTAAAATAGAATAAAGTATGAAATATAGTAGCGTTATTAAAATTAAAAAGTAATTATTGAAGAAAGCACGGACCGATAGAACCCTGGGACATATGGTGGAAGCAAAGCTATACAGAGAGAATCTTACACAGAAGATTACACATACACATTCACAAAAAGAGAGCATGGGGAAAAATCAAAAATCTTGCACTCCAAGTCCACCTCCTCAATTTGGGATAATTCGTTGTGAAAAGAGGAAAAGGGCGAGAAGTCTGAAATCTTGCTCTCTAAGTCCACCTCCTTAATTTGGGATAATTCGCTGTAAAAAGAGGAAAAGGGGGGAAAGTCTTAAATCTTGTCCTCAAAGTCCACTTCCTCAATTTGGGATGATTCGCTGTCCACTCATGCACTCCACAGATGCAGGGCACATCCAATGGACCGTGGAGCTTTAATCCGCTGCCTCCGAGGCTGCACAGAGAGATTTCCCTGTCTCTGCTCTCACAGCTCCCGGGTCTCAGCCTTGGACCTGGCCCCGCCTCTGCACGTAGGTCGCCGGAGGGCGTCCGTTCTTCGCTCAGACAGGACGGGTTTAAAGGAGCCGCTGATTTGGGGGCTCTGGCTCACTCAGGCAGAGGGGAGGGAGGGGCGCGCAGTGTGGGTCAGGCCTGCGGCGGCAGAGGCCGGCATGACGTTGCAGCAGCCCGTGGCGCTCTGTGCGCTTTCCCGGGAAAGCCGTCCCCGGGTCCCGGTACCCCGGCAGTGGTGGGGTGCACAGGCCCCCCGGAAGGCGGGACGGACAGTGACCCGCACTCGCACACAGGCACCGCGGCGGCGGCGGTGGCAGCAGCCCCAGCGTCCCACACCCGTCTCCGAGGTCCGCGCCTTACCCGCCGCTCGCGCCTGTCTCCGGCGCTTCCCCAAGCAGCCCTCTTAATGCCCTCTCCTTGCGCACCAGGAAACAAAAGGGAAAAAAGTCTCTTGCCTCTTCGGCAGCTCCAGACCCTTTCCCCGGACTCCCTCCAGGCTAGCCGTGGTGCACTAACCCCTTCAGGCTGTCTTCCTGCCGCCAGCCCCAGTCCTCTCCCTGCGCTCCGACTGAAAGCCGATACCGGAGCCTCAGCTCCCAGCCCCGCCCGCCCAGGCGGCCGAGCAGACAAGCCTCTCGGGCTGGTGTGTGCCTGAGGGCACCGATCCTCTGTGCCAGAATCTCTCCGCTTTGCCCTCCGCACCCCTGTTGCTGTGCTCTCCTCCGCTACTCCGAAGCTTTCCCCCTCCGCCACCTGCAGTCTCTGCCCGCGAAGGGGCTTGTAGTGTGTAGAAACCTTCCCTCCTTCACGGCTCCCTCCCATGGGTGCAGGTCCCGTCCCTATCCTATTGTCTCTGTTTATTCTTTTTTTCTTTTGCCCTCCCCAGGTATGTGGGGAGTTTCTTGCCTTTTGGGGGGTCTGAGGCCTTCTGTCAGCGTTCAGTAGGTGTTCTGTAGGAGTTGTTCCACGTGTAGATGAATTTCTGATGTATCTGTGGGGAAGAAGGTGATCTCTGCGTCTTACTCTTCCGCCATCTTCCTCCGGGTCCCAGCTTTTAGTTTTATTGATCTTTGCTATTGTTTCCTTCATTCCTTTTTCATTTATTTCTGATCTGATTTTTATGATTTCTTTCCTTCTGCTAACTTTGGGATATTTTTGTTCTTCTTTCTCTAATTGCTTTACGTGCAAGGTTAGGTTGTTACTTCGAGATGTTTCCTGTTTCTTCAGGTAGGATTGTATTGCTATAAACTTCCCTCTTACAATTGCTTTCGCTGCACCCCATAGGTTTTGGGTTGTCATGTCTCCATTGTCATTTGTTTCTAGGTATTTTTAAATTTCCTCTTTGATTACTTCAGTGACCACTTTGTTATTAAGTACTGTATTGTTTAGCCTCCATGTGTTTGTATTTTTTACAGCTCTTTTCCTGTAATTGATATCTAGTCTCATAATATTGTGGTCAGAAAAGATACTTGATACAATTTCAATTTTCTTAAATTTACCAAGGCTTGATTTGTGACCCAGGATATGATCTATCCTGGAGAATGTTCCATGAGCACTTGAGAAAAATGTGTATCCTGTTGTTTTTGGATGGAATGTCTTATAAATATCAATTAATTCCATCTTGTTTAATGTATCATTTAAAGCTTGTGTTTCCTTATTTATTTTCATTTTGGATGATCTGTCCATTGGTGAAAGTGGGGTGTTAAAGTCCCGTACTATGACTGTGTTACTGTCGATTTCCCATTTTATGGCTGTTAGTATTTGCTTTATGTATTGAGGTGCTCCTATGTTGGGTGCATAAATATTTACAATTGTTATATCTTCTTCTTGGATCTATCCCTTTATCATTATGTAGTTTCCTTTGTCTCTTCTAGTAGTCTTTATTTGAAAGTCTATTTTGTCTGATATGAGAATTGCTACTCCAGCTTTCTTTTGGTTTCCATTTGCATGGAATATCTTTTTCCATCCCCTTACTTTCAATCTGTATGTGTCTCTAGGTCTGAAGAGGGTCTCTTGTAGACAGCATATATATGGGTCTTGTTTTTGTATCCATTCAGCCACTCTGTGTCTTTTGGTGGGAGCATTTAGTCCATTTACATTTAAGGTAATTATCGATATGTATGTTCCTATTCCCATTTTCTTAATTGTTTTGGGTTCATTATTGTAGGTCTTTTCCTTCTGTTGTGTTTCTTGCCTAGAGAAGTTCCTTTAGCATTTGTTGTAAAGCTGGTTTGGTGGTGCTGAACTCTCTCAGCTTTTGCTTGTCTGTAAAGGTTTTAATTTCTCCATCAAATCTGAATGAGATCCCTGCTGGGTAGAGTAATCTTGGTTGCAGGTTTTTCTCCTTCATCACTTTAATTATGTCCTGCCACTCCCTTCTGGCTTGTAGAGTTTCTGCTGAGAGATCAGCTGTTATCCTGGTGGGGATTCCCTTGTGTGTTATTTGTTGTTTTTCCCTTGCTGCTTTTAATATGATTTCTTTGTGTTTAATTTTTGACAGTTTGATTAATATGTGTCTTGGCGTATTTCTCCTTGGATTTATTCTGTATGGGACTCTCTGTGCCTCCTGGACTTGATTAACTATTTCGTTTCCCATATTAGGGAAGTTTTCAACTATAATCTCTTCAAATATTTTCTCAGTCCCTTTCTTTTTCTCTTCTTCTTCTGGAACCCCTATAATTCAAATGTTGGTGCGTTTAATGTTGTCCCAGAGGTCTCTGAGACTGTCCTCTGTTCTTTTCATTCTTTTTTCTTTATTTTGCTCTGCATCAGTTATTTCCACTATTTTATCTTCCACCTCACTTATCCGTTCTTCTGCCTCAGTTATTCTGCTATTGATCCCATCTAGAGTATTTTTCATTTCATTTATTGTGTTTTTAATCGATGCTTGATTCATCTTTAGTTCTTCTAGGTCCTTGTTAACTGTTTCTTGCATTTTGTCTATTCTATTTCCAAGATTTTGGATCTTGGAAATAGAATCTTAGATCATCTTTACTATCATTATTCTGAATTCTTTTTCAGGTAGACTGCCTATTACATCTTCATTTGTTAGGTCTGGTGGGTTTTTACCTTGCTCCTTCTCCTGCTGTGTGTTTTTCTGTCTTCTCATTTTGCTTATGTTACTGTGTTTGGGGTCTCCTTTTTGCAGGCTGCAGGTTCGTAATTCCCATTGTTTTTGGTGTCTGTCCCCAGTGGCTAAGTTTGGTTTAGTGGTTTGTGTAGGCTTCCTGGTGGAGGGGACTAGTGCCTGTGTTCTGGTGGATGAGGCTGGATCTTGTCTTTCTGGTGGGCAATTCCACGTCTGGTGGTGTGTTTTGGGGTGTCTGCGGACTTTTTATGATTTTAGGCATCCTCTCTGCTAATGGGTGGCGTTGTGTTCCTTTCTTGCTAGTTGTTTGTCATAGGGTGTCCAGCACTGTAGCTTGCTGGTCGTTGACTGAAGCTGGGTGCTGGTGTTGAGATGGAGATCTCTGGAAGGTTTTCACCGTTTGATATTATGTGGAGCTGGGAGGTCTCTTGTGGACCAGTGTCCTGAAGTTGGCTCTCCCACCTCAGAGGCATAGCACTGACTCCTGGCTCCTCAATTTGGGATGATTTGTTGTCTATTCATGTATTCCACAGATGCAGGGTACATCTAGTTGATTGTGGAGCTTTAATCCGCTGCTTCTGAGGCTGCTGGGAGGGATTTCCCTTTCTCTTCTTTATTCTCACAGCTCCCGAGTCTCAGCTTTGGATTTGGCCCCACCTCTGTGTGTAGGTCGCCTCAGGGCGTCTGTTCTTCGCTCAGACAGGACAGGGTTAAAGGAGCAGCTGCTTCATGGACTCTGGCTCACTCAGGCCGTGGGGGGGGGGGGAGGGAGTGGCACAGAGTGCGTGGCAAGCCTGCAGCAGCAGAGGCCGGCGTGACGTTGCACCAGCCCGAGGTGTGCCGTGCATTCTCCCAGGGAAGCCGTCCCTGGATCCCGGGACCCCGACAGTGACGGGCTGCACAGGCTCCCGGAAGGGCGGCGTGGACAGTGACCTGCGCTCGCACACAGGCCTCTTGGCTGCGGCAGCAGCAGCCCCAGTGTCCCACGCCCGTCTCTGGGCTCCGCGCTTTCAGCCGCGACTCGCGCCCCTCTGTGGAGCTCCTTTAAGCCGCACTCTTAATCCCCTCTCCTCGTGTACCAGGAAACCAAGAGGGAAGAAAAAGTCTCTTGCCTCTTCGGCAGCTCCAGAGTTTTCCCAGACTCCCTCCCGGCTAGCTGTGGCTCATTAGCCCCCTTCAGGCTGAGTTCTCGCTGCCAGCCCCAGTCCTCTCCCTGCACTCTGACCGAAGCCCGAGCCTCAGCATCCAGCACCGCTCGCCCCTGTGGGCGAGCAGACAAGCCTCTCGGCCTGGTGAATGCCGTTTGGCACCGATCCTCTGTGCGGGAATCTCTCTGCTTTGCCCTACCCAGGTACGTGGGGAGTTTCTTGCCTTTTGGGAAGTATGGGGTCTTCTGCCAGCGTTCAGTAGGTGTTTTGTAGGAGTTGTTCCACGTGTAGCTGTATTTCAGGTGTATCTGTGGGGAGGAAGGTGATCTCCGCATCTTACTCTTCCACCATCTTCCCCGGAAGTCCTCCCAATATTTGTTATTTGTAGGCTTTTTGATGATAGTCATTCTGACAGTTGTGAGGTGATATCTCTTTGTTTTTATTTGCATTTCTATAGTAATTAGCATTGTTGAGCATTTTTTCAATTATAACAGAATGCTATTATAAAGGAAATTCTTCTCTGTTGTACACTTGATACTAATATAGTATTGTAAATCAACTTTACTTAAATAAAAGAGGGAAATTCTGCCATTTGCAATAACATAGATGGAACTTGAGGGCACTATGTTAAATGAAATAAGTCAGACAGAGAAAGACAAATACTCTATTATCTCACTTATATATGGAATCTTTTTTTAACGCTATTTATTTTATTTTTGGCCGCTTAGCACAGCTTGTTGGATTTTAGTTTCCCAAGCAGGTATTGAACCCATGCCCTTGCCAGTGAAAGCGTGGAGTCTTAAACACTGTACATCGGGAATTCCCCTGGAATGAGAAACCAAACTCACAGAAAAAAGAGATCAGATTTGTGGTTACGCGTTTACCAGAGTTGGGGCCTAAGGTGTGGGCGAATTGGATGAAGGCAGTCAAAACAAACAAATATCCACTTATAAGATAATACTAGGGATACAATGTACAACATGATGACTGTAGGTAATAGTGCTGTGTGGTATATTTGAAAAACTTTAAGGGTGTTGATCCTAAGAGGTCTCATTATAAGAAAAAAACCTTTTTTTTCTTTTTTTCTATCTATATATGATAATGGATTTAATTATTTTTTTGGAAATAATTTCACAATACATTTAAGTCAACTGCCTTATGCTGTATGTCTTAAACTTATACAGTTCTGTATGCCAATTATATCTCAATAAATAAAAAGAAGGAAGGAAAGAAAAAAGTATAGAAAGGAAGGAAGAATGGAACAAAAGAAGGAAGGAAAGGAAGGATGGAAAGAACAAAGGAAATAAAGATAGAAAGCTAGGAAAGAATAAAGGAAATAAAATTTTTGAGCATACTAAAAATATAAATAAAAGGATAATGAGACCACTATGAACAATTATATGCCAAAAAATTGGACAAATTAGAATAAATGGATAAATCCTGAGAAACATATGACCTACCAATTGTGAATCATGAAGAAGTAGAAAATCTAAACACAGCAATAACAAGTTAAGGATATTGAATCAGTAATCAAAATCTTCCCAACAAAGAAAAGCCCAGGACCAGATGGCTTCATGGGTAAATTTTACCAATCACCTAAATAAGAATTAATGTCAGCCCTTTTCAAACTCTTCCAAAAAATAGAAGAGGAAGGAACACTCTCAAACTCATTTTACAAGCCCAGCACTACAATGATACCATGGTCATATAAGGATATTACAAGAAAACAATATCTCTGGTTAAATTACATGCAAAATTATCAACGAAATACTGGCAAAGAAAATTCAATACCTTATTATAAGGATCTTACATTATGAAAAAGTGTGCTTTATATATGAGATGCAATGATTTGTTCAATATACAAAAATCAACAGATATGATACACCACATTAATAAAATGAAAGACAAAAATATGGTCATCTCAATGAGTGCAGAAAAAGATTTTGACAAAGTACAAGATCCTTTCATGATAAATTCCTCAAGAAATTGGGTATAGAAAGAATATACCTCAAAATCATAAAGGCCATATCTGACAAAGCCACAGATAACAGTATACTCAACAGTGAAATGTTGAAAGGTTTCCTCTATGATGAGAAACAAGACAAGGGTGCTCACTATACCTGCTTTTATTCAACATATTACAGGAAATCCTAGCTAGAACAAATCAGTCAAGATAAATAAATAGTAATTATCTAAATTGGAAAGGAAGAAGTAAAATTGTTGAAGATGATATGATATATAGAATATTCTTAAGATGTAACAAAAAACTGTTGGAACTAATCAATGAATTCAATACAGTTGCAGTGTATGAAATCAACATGCAGAAATTAATTGTGTTTCTATACATTAACAGTGAAATAGCTGAAAAAGAAATTTAAACATCTATTTACAATAGCACTGAAAATAATAAAATACGTGGGAATAAATTTAACAAAGGAAGTGAAAGATCTGTACAATAACAATTACAAGATTTTGATGAAATACATTGAAGAAAACACAAATGTATAGAAAGTTATTCTGTGTACATGGATCAGAATAATTAATATTGTTAAACTGTCTGTATCACCTGAAGCCATCTGTAGAATCTATGTAATCCCTATCAAAATTCTAATGTCATTTTTCACAGAAACAGAAAAAATAATCCTACAATGTGAAAAGCAAAAACAAACAAAAATCCAGTTAAAGGTTGGCAGAGGGCTTGAGTAGACATTTCCCCAAAGAAACATACAAGTGGCCAACAAGTATGTAAAAATGTGCTCAACATCACTAATCATCTGGGAAATGCAAATCTAACCATGATCACTTCTCACCTCTTAGAGTGGCTATTATCAAGAAGTCAAGAGATAACAAATGCTGGTGTGGATGTGGATAAAAACATAACCATGGTACACTGTTGATGGGAATGTAAATTGGTAAATCCTCCTGGAAAATAATATGGAGTTTTCTTTAAAATTAGAATAGAATTACCATATGATCCAGCAATCCCACTTCTTTTTTTTGAATTTTATTTAATTAATTTTTTTATACTGCATGTTCTTTTTAGTTATCAGTTTTATACATATTAGTATATATATATGTAAATTCCATTCTCCCAATTCATCACACTACCCCCTACCACCACTACTTTCCCCGCTTAGGGTCCATACGTTTGTTCTTTACATCTGTGTCTCAATTTCTGCCCTGCAAACCAGTTCATCTGTACCATTTTTCTAGGTTCTACATATGTGTTAATTTATGATATTTGTTTTTCTCTTTCTGACATACTTCATTCTGTATGACAGTCTCTAGATTAATCCATGTCTCTACAAATGACCCAATTTCATTCCTTTTTTATGGTTGAGTAATATTTCATTATATATATGTACCATATCTTCTTAATCCATTTGTCTGTCGATGGGCATTTAGGTTGCTTCCATGACCTGCCTATTTAAAATAGTGCTGCAATGAACATTGCAGTGCATATGTCTTTTTGAATTATGTTTTTTTCTGGGTATATGCCCAGTAGTGGAATTGCTGGGTCATATGGTAATTCTATTTTTAGTTTTTGAAGGAACCTCCATACTGTTCTCCATACTGGCTGTAACAATTTACATTCCCACCAAGAGCATTCCCTTTTTTCCACACCCTCTCCAGAATTTGTTGTTTGTAAATTTTCTGATGATGCCCATTCTAACTGGTGTGAGGTGATACACCACTGTAGTTTTGATTTGCATTTCTCTAATAATTAGTGACCTTGAGCAGCTTTTCATGTGCTTCTCAGTCATCTGTATGTCCTCTTTGGAGAAATGTTTATTTAGGTCTTCTGCCCATTTTTTGATTAGGTTGTTATTTTTTTAATATTGAGCTGCATGAGCTGTTTATATATTTTGGAGATTAATCCTTTGTCTGTTGATTCATTAGCAAATATTCTTTTTTCCCTTTCTGAGGGTTGCCTTTTCATCTTGTTTGTGGTTTCTTTTGCTTTGCAAAAGCTTTTAAGTTTCATTAGGTCCCATTTGTTTATTTTTGTTTTGATTTCCATTACTCTAGGAGGTGGATCAAAAAAGATCTTGCTGTAATTTATGTCAAAGAGTGTTCTTCCTATGTTTTCCTCTAAGAATTTTATGGTGTCTGGTCTTACATTTAGGTCTTTAATCCATTTTGAGTTCATTTTTGTATATGGTGTTAGGGAGTGTTCTCATTTCATTCTTTTACATGTAGCCGTCCAGTTTTCCCAGCACCACTTATTGAAGAGGCTCTCTTTTCTCCATTGTATATCCTTGCCTCCTTTGTCAAGATTAGTTGACTATGGGTGTGTTGGTTTATCTCTGGGCTTTCTATCTTGTTCCATTGATCTATATTTCTGTTTTTTTTTTCCAGTACCATATTATCTTGATTACTGTAGCTTTGTAGTATAGTCTGAATCAGGGAGTCCATTCCTCCAGCTCCGTTTTTCTCCCTCAAGACTGCTTTGGCTATTCAGGGCCTTTTGTGTCTCCATACAAATTTTAAGATTTTTTTATTCTAGTTCTGTAAAAAATGCCACTGGTAATTTGATAGGGATTGCATTGAATCTGTAGAAGAAATCCCACTTCTGAAAGAGGTGAATTCACTCTCTTGAAGAGGTATGTGTTTTTCCATATTCAATTCAGCATTATTCACAATAGCCAAGACATAGAAATAACCTAAGTTTCCTTCAACAGATGAATGGATAATAAAAATGTTATATATATATATATATATATATATATATATATATATATATATATATATACACACACACACATATATATGGTTGAATATTATTCAGCCATCAACAAGAAGGAAATCCTGTCATTTGCAACAACATGGTTGGACCTTTTGGCCATATTGTTAAGTGAAATAAGTCAAAGACACATATTCTATATTCTTACTTATACGTGAAATCTAAAAACATTAAACACATAGAAACAGAGAGTAGAATTGTGTTTGCCAAGGCCTGAGTCATGAGCAAAATACAAAGATGTTGGTCTAAGATTATAAACTTTTAGTTATAAGATGAACAGATTCTGGGGACCTAATAAATAGCATGGTGAGTATAGTTAACAATACTGTATTGTATACTTGAGAGTTGCTATGAGAGTAGGACTTTAATATTCTCACTATAACAACAACAAAATGGTAATTATGTTAGGTGAATGACATATTAAGTAACGTTATTGTGGTTAAAATTTCACAATATGTGTGTATCAAACCATCACATTGTATACCTTAAACTTACACAATATTATTTGCCAATTTTATCTGAATATAGCTGGGGGAAGGGAAAAGAAAATATAATTTGAAGAAAATGTTGAGGGAAAATATCCCATCTACAAATAAGATTATAGCAACAGATCCAGATAGTCTGCATGAGGAGCCAAACCTTCAGGTCAGTTCTCATTTCACCCCTCACCTCTTGAAAAGTGCAAAAAGCCTGTATTCTGGGTCTCTCATTCTTAGCTATTCTGGCTTCTTATGATCCCTTGTCCAAGATGCAATAGTTACTTGCTGTGGTTTCACCAGGATATGCACCTTAACCCTTGCTGACCTACTCATTCTTCTAAAAATGTACCTGGTCCCATTCTCTTCTATCCCCACTCACTCTCTGCCCAGTGACTGTAGCTAATCTGATAAATGAATCAGGGTAATGTAATTGTAGGTGTTCAAATATGAATATACATATTAACTGTCCCAAGTAACTCATGTGTATTTTTTATAACATATTTCAGAAGAGAAGTGCCTTTGTGTTCACTGTTCCTTTGACCATATTCTCTGACAGCCCTACAAGATGTTTCCCTCCTGAATTCTTACAGATTTATTTTAAACCCTCAAGCTGAGGTTCTTCATTTCTCTTAATACAAAGGCACAGTAATCTGGTTGGTGTGGATCCTTCCAAAACAATATGATTTGAAGTTCTTTCCATACAGGTTAATATGGATCTACCCCATTCCCATTGACTGCTGCATTATGTTCCACAGTATAACTTATATCATAGTTTACTGTCATTCCCCTTTTGATAGACGTTTATGTTATTTATAATTTTTCATGATTATAATCAATGCTGAAATAAACATCTTTATTGTATATGCACCAACCTCTCTTTAGACACTCAAGTGAAATTTCTGGGACATAGAGTATTTGGTCTTTTTTGTAATAATAAACAAAGAAAAAATTTCCTCCAGTATGACTACCATTTTTTATCTTCAGCCAGTGGTGTATAATAATTACACATCTCCATATATTTTGCCAACACTTGTTCTTATGAAACTTGTAAATATTTTCCAGTCAAATGAGTGGAAAATTGTTCTCATTTTACTTTTTATTATTTATTTTTAAATTTTTATTGGAGTATAGTGTATTTAAAATATTGTGTTAGTTTCTGCTGTACAGCTAAGTGAATCTGTTATACATATACATATATACACCCTTTTTAAGATTATTTTCCCATATAGGTCATTACAGAGTATTGAGAAGTGTTCCCTGTGCTATACAGTAGGTCCTTATTTGTTATCTATTTTATATATAGTAGTGTGTATATATGTCAATCCCAATCTCCCAATTTATCCCTCCCCCCCTTTCCGCCCTGGTAACCGTAAGTTTGTTTTCTACATATGTGACTCTATTTCTGTTTATGAATAAGTTCATTTGTACCATTTTTTTAAGATTCCACATGTAAGTGATATCATATTTGTTTTTCTCTAACTTACTTCACTCAGCATGACAATCTCTAGGTCCATTCATATTGCTGCAAATGACATTATTTTGTTCTTTTTGAATTGAATTTCCATGATTAGTAGTGAGGTCGAACATTTTTTATAGGTTTATTGGCTATATAAAATCCATCTGTGAATTGTTAATTTTTTATTCATGTTGCATTTTTAAATTATCTGTATGATTTTTATATGTGCTAGACATAAATCTTGTGTTATATGTGGCTTCCTTAACTTTTTATGTTATCTTTTTCTGTTTAAATGTTTTTAATTTTCAGTAATATGGAACATATATCTATTATGAGACTTAAGACATTACTGTGTTTTTTTTTTCATGCTGGTATCCCCTCTTAAGGAGTGAATTTCTTGAGAGCATGTGTGTTTTATTTATGTCCATAACAACCAGCAAAAAGCCTGGATTATTGGTAGTTTTTCAGTCAGTGTATTTGTAGCATCGAGTTGATGATGCTTTTAACCCAAAGAGATGACAATGACTCTCAGAATAAATAAATGAGTAAAAAAAAATTTGGAGAAACTTATAAAGCTTGAGATTCCTTGTTTTATATAATTTGTAGTAATAATCCCTTTCTGTCAGCTCCAAGAGCAGTTACTCTTCAATCTGTTCTTCTAGCTCTTGGTCTTAATCTCTCACAGGATTTCCTCCCTTTTACCTTTCTCCCCAGCATCTCTCTGAGAGATGAAGTTTCCCAAAGCAGAATCAGCTTCCCAGATCCCCACCCAGGGGTGGTATTTGTAGAGGTAGCTTTGAAGTTTAAAGATGTCCCAATACCCTACTCTCTTGAATTCCTTCTCAGGAAAAAAACAAACAAGATGGTGAAGGGAACAGGGATGGGCAGGGAAACCTTACCAGCTGAGCCTGTATCATACAGGTTGATTCTCTGTAAGAAATATGTAAAAGGAGCACAGTCTCCATGCAGTCCCATTCAGGGACATGCTGAGTAGATTTCCAAGAATGGGGAGGGCCTCATGTACTTAGAGAAATTATTGTGTTTAAGACAGCCCAGCTTCCTTTCTTGCCCCATGCTAGTATAAAGTAGTTTCACCAAAATTTTACCCAGTTAAGGGAAAGAAAACGAGAATGATTTACTGGTGCCATGCAATACTGTGGAAACGTAAATGAAGACAAATTCGAGATAACAGCCGTGGATTCTGAAGTTTAAAATATTTTTTATTAATAAAAGTACAATAATCAAACGTAACAAGATTGCTTAGTTCCCAAACATACACCCTGCCTGGATGCCACAGAGGAAAAGTCCCATTGAGCGAGAACATAGTAGTCTCTAAGTGACCATGCTAACTGAGGCAGTTTTTGAGTATCTCCAGGGACCTAACAGGCTTGAATATGAGAGATTGCTCACAATCGTAGTCTCACAGCCATGTCGCTGGAGCAAGAACTAGTATAAAATAGAGAAAAAACAGGGTGCTGTTCTAAAGTACTGAAATAACAAGGCAGAGACATGAGTTATAAATACTAAAGCTTAATATACTGTTCTATAACTTCTTTAAACAAACAATGACAAAAAACAATCATTTCACTGCAGGCTCCTTTCCCCAACACAAAAATGAACAGTCAGTTTCTGGCACTGTTTTCCCGCTGTCTCCGCCTGTCAAAAAACAAGGATGGACAGCACTAGGGATTCTCTTCCTCTTTTTATTCAGAAATACAATGAAAACAGCACTGCATACAACATAGTTATAATGTCCAAAACAACTACTTATACTGATCCTGGGAAACATCTACTGGAAAGGAAGGAGAGTTTCTTAATAAACAAAATAGTGTCTCTCCCCCTGTTCCCAACCCACCACCAGAAAAAGAAATGGGAGGTAAAACCAGTATTTGAGAATCAAAGAAATATCCTGTCACTAGTATAAGTTCTATTCTCTTCCATTCCACTCCCACCCCAACCACCCCACCCCACTTCCCTTCGACCTATACTGTTCAGAATATAATAAGTGTGGAAAGACAAAATGTAACTGGTGAAGCTGGACTGGCCAAAGTTTGAAGGGCTGTGGGAGATTGCATCTGTGCTTCTGACAGGGGGACATGTAATGTGGTCCAGGCAGAGTGAGGAAAGGGGAAGAATACTGCTTTTACAGCAATGGATTTTGCCTACTTATTCCTTTAGACGCTAATATGCTTTGAGTATAGAAACAGATGAGAATCTTATAGCTAGCAATGAAGAGAATGTAGGGAAAGTGAGAGGAAGAGATAATATTACTTCCAGTGACCACTCTTCAATTATCCTTGTTACTTACTCAAATTTAGCTCTTTATCATCCAGGAAACCTAATCCTCTCCTTTTTCTAGGGTAAATATAGAGTACTATAATTATCATCATAATGGTAATCATAATATTTTGTTGTTCATTTAAGAATCACTTGTCAGTTTTGCCAACATCCATTATTGAGAATCCTCACAACAATCCTGTGAGGTAGGTATTTGGATCCCCATCTTACAGATGGGTTAACTGAGGCACAGAGAGGCTATGTGACTTGCCTAAGGTCAATAAAGTGAGAGATGGGAAAATATGGAAGAGAGGTAACTTAGGTTAGCACCTCTATTGTCAGAGAGCCATATTTACCAGTGAGAAAAGACAGTGCTAAGTGTTTCTTTAAATTGGGCACACCTACTTTCTTCAGTGTACCTATTTCTATATAGGTATTAACACACTAGGGAGGATCAATAGTTTCCCTTGGCTTATTAATGATTAGATCAATTCCCAATGGTTTTGATCTTTGGAAAACCTTTTGAGGGTAGGATACACCCCAAGTTCCTGGAACTCAGGTCATAGAAATCTCTAACTCCTGAATTTTGCAGATCACTTTGTTTCAAAGAGCTGTTAGAGTTCTAAAACTGTTACTATCATGTACATAAATACTGTGCTCTAGGTGTTCCCACAGGTGTAAAGGCTAACAATTCAGATACCACTATACAGGTACTCTGGAACTGAACAATTAAGTAAGTAGATGGCAACGTGTGGGAGCCAGGTTTCTCACTTTTGGAGTGGAAGGTTAGAGTGAACAAAGGCAAAAGGCTAGGATAAGATGATCCATGTGGTAAGGGATTGAAGTAGGAGACATCAGTATAAACTCATGTTTAGCTTAATAAAGATACGGATGATTACATACATAAATATTTGTAGATATCTGTATAGATATACATGGGTTAGTGTACACACATATATTTCCTTGCTCTGTCAGTTGAGATGACCTAGAAGCAAAAATACAAGAAGCAACAAGCATACCTAATGCCCAGATCTTCGTTTCTAATACAATTCTCCATTAAAAGAAACCAGGACTCCTTAAAGAAATGGTTGATTACAGGATTCGGCAAAAAAAAAATATACAAGATGAGTTTGCAGCATCTTGTAGTGCTGGAAAATAAAGGTGTGCTAAAAAAAAGATGGGGGTATGTCAAAAGAACATGGAAACCAACCCAAAAGAGTGCCCAATGACAAAAGCTGGAACAATCTGAGTGACGAAATAAGTTGCATTGGACTATAACCCAAAGTACAAAATAAATATCCATGAGTCCATACTGATACAAGAAAATTATTGCATAAATAAATAAATGAGGGAGAAAAGACAACTCTGCCATGCAGAATTCCAAATAATTTATGTAGATACTCACCCTCAGGCATGTAGTGCATAGCTAACCACTCCTTAAGTGTGGGCTGCACATAGTGATTTCCTTCCAAAGAGTACAGTATGGAAGGTGGGGTGGAATATAGAGGAGAAAGCTGACAAACACTATCTCAGCCAGGTGATCAAGATTAACATCAAGGGTATAAGTCATGTTAATATGATGTGATGAAAATGGCAGTTCACCTCTGTGGTCTTCCTCCCCCAAACCCATAAGCTCAGTTTAATCATGAGAAAAACATCAGACAGATATTAATTGAGGGACCCCTCGAAACTGCCAAGGTCATAGGAAACAAGGAAAGTCTGAGAAATTGTCACAACCAAGAGAAGCCTAAGGAGATATGACTACTAAATGTGATGTGGTATCCTGAACAGGATGCTGGAAAAGAAAAAGGATATTAGGTAAAAACTAAGAAAATCTGAATAAAGTTTGGACTTTAATTAATAATAATGTATCATTATTTCATTAATTGCAACAAATGTACATCTAATGAAAGATGTTAGTAATAGGGAAAACTGGGTTTGAGATATAGGGATACTCTCTGTACTACCTTCAGAATTTTTCTGTAAATCTAAAACTGTGTTAAAATAAAAATTTTATTTAAAAAGAATTTAAGAATTTTTTCTCACAAACTTTTCTGTCTTGCCCATAATGCATTCCACCTAATGTACTCAGCAGTTCATATTCTTCATAGTTTTTCCTGAATTTTCCAATCATAATTATCAATAGTAATGTTCAATTGCCAATCATCTACAAATGGAGGAATTCCACTGCAATAAATTCCAAGATATTATTTAACCCTATCGATCAAGGCAATTTTCCATGCCCTAGGCAACTGTCACATAATGGTGGTTAGCTGATGTGAGCACAGCAAATTCAATTAATTCCAAATGCTACCTAAGAAAGCCAGTTCTTTTCCATCTCACTATTTAGCAAAGTTCTACATGCTTTTGGTGTGGTACAGTATTATACTGTATTCGAGTACCTGTACTCCATGAAATGCTCTTAATGAATGTTGATATATTTCTTAAAGAACATGGAAATAATTTGTAAAGATTTTATCATTATTTGGAGGGAAGAGGGCAATAAAAATAGGATTAGAATTGTTTCCTGACCATAGACAATTAATAAAGCATTAACAAAACCCCTCATTACTTTGCAGGGAAAAAATTGAATAAAGGCTTAGAGATGTCAGGGATACCAATATTTGGAGTTCTAATTTGATTATCCTAGTTAGTACAACACTATGTTTTATAGTCTTTATTTATAAATAGATCATATGCTCCAATGCAAAAGATCCTGATGGGCACAGGTCAGTTATGAACTCTGGAAAAGGAGTCTCAAATCCAAACTCTGGAGAAAATGGGTAAGCCCTTAGACTCTACTGTGAAATACCATATCAACTACTCAATTATAAGCTTAACTTATGTATGATGGTAATTCACCTTTAACAACCTGTCTTACACCTGCATAGATGTCCCCTTTAACAGATTGGTCCTAGATATTTCCTAGTGCTTTAACAATTAGTCTACAGTGTGGAACTTGCACACCAAAAGTCAGGGTAAAACCTATATCAAAATAACAAGGCAAAAATAGTAAAAATCTACATATCATTTTGAAAAATACAGGTAGTCCTTAAATTTATGAGGGTTTATGGTCTGAAAAGACACTGTAACTTGAAATGAGGTAAATCAAACCTGAGATATTATAGAAAGTGTTAGAATAGAAAAACTGTGTTCCTAATGTTATATATCAACGACCACAAGCACATTTTACTTAACATTTAGTCAACTGTAAATGATTTTGTGAGTGGTCTAAAGTTTTCTGAAGCCTAACATATAAACTTGGACAAATACTGCAACCAATCATGTAAATATTTCTTTAATTTGGTTTAATAATGTGATCCCTGGGAGAATGGGTGTGCAGGTCTGTAAGGCCTCAAGGAAACATCTGGGAAAGGAATTTGACCCGTATTTGTTTCATTTGTAAAATATTAATGATGGGTAGGACTAGATAGCTAATAGGATCCCTTCTTGGTGCTAGAATTCTATGATTTAGTCAGACTAGGTGGCCTTGGGAAGTAATGACCTGAAGTATTCAAGAGAGACTGGTTGAATATCTGCCAAGGAAAAAGGGTACCAAATGAAGACAACCTTTTCCAGGAGAGAGGCTGTGTCCACAATTAAGTGATGCAAACCTCCCCTCCCTGACCCCAGGAGAGGAAATATGCCATGTGGAGGTAGATCTGAGGTCCAGGGCCTGGAACAGAGGGTTTTATGTCCCAGAGACTATTATAAAACAGTCTGATTGGGTAAGCAAATGTGTATATTATGCAACATGTTATAATGGCTAAAGTAAATGGCTTAGATGTTCATAGCAGTTGCAGAACAGCGAATTGCTTTCTGTTTGTCAGTTTTCACTAAAAGCCTCTTATAGATCCATTTGAAACATAGGAATGCATGCTAATAATGCCATGGACTTAACACATTTTTTTCTTCCAACCCCTCACCTCAGTATAACATGGTCCCAGTGTGTCATTTCTCATCATGCAATATGCGCATAACAGTTGCTTTATGTAAACAGAAGAATACACAGTACAGTGTGGCCTCTCAAGACATTGTCTCAACAGATTGCCATTTGAATGAGACTTGTGATTATAGCGCTTTTGATATCCTATCCAAAAAAAGTCCTCCTCTATTTGTTTTCAGGATCATCCTGGGTCTACTTGTTCCTGTCACTGCCCAACTTACTCTCCTGGAACACTTTTTACCCTACTGGCAGGTCGATATGTGCTTTGAATTTTTGTTCAAATTTAACAAAACAAAGAATGTAATTGTGCAGCAAAATCTTTAATCCTGAAGGAGGAGGAGGAAGAAGAGGAGGAAAAGGAGAAGGACAAAAAGATCCTTTCATTCCCTTTGATGGACTAAAGAAGCAAGAAGCACCAGCACTGTCTGAAAACCAAACTGTAAGAACAAATAGAATTGGCTTTACAAAACCTTGGAGCTTGGTATGGGACTCAGCTTATTCACTGAGAATGTGCCCTATACTCAGGACCCAAATCCCTGTAAATCTTACCAGCCAACTACAATGTTATGCTCTTTTCTGTCTAGGAACTTGAAAAAAGTCAATTTAGGACACTACAAACCACTTTGATGTAATGATTCAGAAATATGATAAGAATTCTATAAAACAAGAGGAAAATAAGAACAAAAAGCAGCGTATGTTTGTTCACAGCCTTGAATTTGATTCCTGTTTTCGTATTGTAGGAAAAATGTCCTATCTCATAACAGGGACAGGAAGGGGGCAACCATGGGTGCCGCATTGGAATTCAACCCATGCGGAGGTTGAAAAAACTGGTGACTAGTCAGTGGAGAAATGAAGGTGGAATATAAAGAGTCCCTATGGAAGATCAGCTATCTTTTCCTCCAGTTTCGTCAGCCTGGCTCAGTGAACTGTTCCAATCCCATCCCAGAGGCAAGCTGAGTCAAAGAGGAAAAGATGGTCATGATCCCACTGCGCGCACGTGAACACACACACACACACACACACACACAAGAAAGAGACCAGTGCAGCTCTTCTAGTGCAGTCTGTGCCGCTCATGTGGTGTCATGGCGCCGGCGGTGCAGAGACAGGTGGTCAGAGCGAGAAAAGCTACGATTGCAGTCTGTGCACCGGAAAGGCTTGATGCCTGTGTGCTTGCGGAAATGGCGGGTTAGCTCATCTGAGCGAGCAAATTTCCAGGAGCAGCCATCCCAGGTGCATTTATAAGGCTTCTCTCCTAAAAAAAGGAATATGACAAAACAAAGGGAGTCAGATGAGAGACGTTTGGATCCCGAAAAGATAACAGAGTACATAACCTTTTATAACGTCAAAAAATTAAGCAATCACTTTAAAGTCATGTTCTCTTTCACCTTTACTGAAGTCCCAAAGAGAAGCCACGATGGTTGAATGGAAAACACATAGGCTGTGCCTCAAACAGGCCTTTGCTTGAATCCTGGCTCTAGTACATAGTAGTTGTGTGACCTTAAATAATTCACTTCTCCCTGGCTGGATCTCTGTTTTTTCATCTCTAAAGAGGGATAAAAATATCTCACAAGGTTGTATGAAACATTTTATCCTTTAAACACAGCCAATAAATGAAAAAACTGGGATCAAAACCCAAATCTTTGACATTTTCCACTATACCACACAGTAGTAACTGTATTTTCTCCTCTAATAGCTCCCCAAAAGTAATAGTCTAAAATAGAGCCATACACACAGAAAGAATGTGCGGTTCACTGGAATGGGTCTTCAGCTAAGGCTACAGGCCTTTTTCTGTGAAAGATCAGAAACTCAGTGGCATGGAATGGGGTGAGGAGAAGTGTCAAGTCAAACTTTTTGAAATAGTTACATGCTTACTCTGTACCCCCAGGTTGCACCTGGGTTATATATGGAATATGTATGCTTTGGGTAGAAAACTATATGAAAAAGAAAAGTAATATAAAAAACATTAACACAGCATAACTCTATAATGGTGTATATGTCATATAACACATATTTATATACTCAGAATAAAGGCAATATCAACACACTTAAATGTAAATTATGAGAGATTTTTAAGAGTGAGTGAATATCTGGAAAGTGAGGATGAGAATGAGAAGAGAAGATGAGAATCAGGTGAGAAGAGAACTCTCTCTTTTTACTTTTCACCTTCCTGTATTGTTGGAATGTTTTAAAAATCATGTACCTGTATCTTATAATACAAATTTAAACATAAAAATGTAAGAAGCTATGAGTAAAAAATAAATATTAACTATGGTTAAGTTATGGGGTTAGGGTAATGATTGTTTTCTTTTTAATGTGTTTCTCTATTTCCCATCTTCTACGATGAGCATGTATAATCTTATAATCATAAATAAGAGATAATGTAGGTATTGGGTTGGCCAAAAAGTTCGTTCGAGTTTTTCTGTAACATCTTACGGAAAAACTCGAATGAACGTTTTAGTCAACCCGTACAAAATGTATTGGTATTTTAATGGTCTTTCTTACTTTGGCTCTTTCTTCTCTTCTCCTTATAAATACTCCAGAGCATTTTATTTTATGTTGTTCTAAATTCTGGTGGCAATCTGGTTTGCATATGCTGTTTTGCAACTTACTGCTCAACACTTATCAGTCCTCCTAAGTGCTTACTAATTAACTGTACAGCTTTCAAACAATGGGCAACAGAATGGAATTCACTCTGACTCACAGTTGCGGACAATACCAAGGCAACTATTTTGAGGATGAAAGATGTCAATTACTGATCATTTCAATACACAGAAATTGCTGCATTAGCTGCTAAAAAGAATGAGATAGAGTTGGATGTAGTGAGAACAAAAGATGGCCAATGAAATGTTATAAAATGAAAAGAAAATGCTACTGAATGGCTATGCACCACACACATACACACACACAGAGTAGGATCCCATTTATGTTCCCTAAACTTCTCTACCTTTGTGTCTCTGTGTCTGTCTCTCTGTTTCTCTCTCTCTCCCTCTCACACACACACACAACCCCCAAACAAAGAGAAAAGATCTGGAAGACTACACAACAAATTACCAGTGGAAAGGAGAATGAGACTGTAGATGGTGTTTAGTGTGTAAATGGGATTTTTCAGTTTGGTCTATATAATTCTATTCCATCTCCACATCTCCAAACACTGCTATACATTTTGTTACAATCTCTCACGAATTTCTCCTACTTCTATCTTCTCTACAATCAAATGAAGAAAATTTGACTTGTAAAGCAGTGACACCCTGTGGTTATAAGAGCTCATTGCTAGAATACACAGATTACAGAATTCAGCAAGGAGACCAATTTTTCCTATTGCCAAAGCTGTTACCTTTTATTATCATTGAACAGGCTCCTGTTTGTGCTAATGCACTTCATGTGGCACAACTCAACTCATGACCTTCATCAGTACATCATCGATATTGAAGAACAAAACATACATAGGGAAAATAATTAATAATATAAAATGTACATATTAGCCATGTGACAAAGTATGATATAAGTTCCAAGGCTTAATAATCTGTGAGCTAGTGTGAAGGCATTAAGCTTGAAACATGGGTAAGTTTAGATGGGTAGAACAGTAGGTGAAAAGCAACCCAGTCAGTTGGGGGCATGGGCTGGTAGGAAGTACCATAACTGATACATGGGGCATGGGATCAGCCATCCTGAATTCTGTAAAAACGTTTACAGAATTTCCATGAGATGGTCCCTATTACAAAGGCCAGACTAAAGAATTTGGATTTCAGCATGAAATGTAGTGACATACCAAAGAGGGGGGCAGTGAGAGTAGTCTGCCTCAGATATAGGCAATAAGGGGGATGCATTGATTATAAAGAATTTTAAAACAAAATAAACTAAATGCTTGCTCTTTGTTATCATCATGTTCCAGTTGTAAGCCAATGATAAGATACTCCTTCGGGCTATGACAGCTCCCACTGCCCTGTCCCTCTTGGTACACCACTGCCAGAGGGCAGTGGTTGGGGGGTGGGGGGAGTGTGCAACACTAAACATTTTTGAACTCGAGAGTGACTTGATCAAATCTGAAAGTTGAAATGGTCTAGCCATGATATGCAAGATGGATTACAATGAATATAAGGCTACTGGTGTAATCTATTGTCTGACACACACAGGTACTCAAATCATTTATTGATTTGATGAAGGAATCAAGAATAAAAGTAACAGAAGATTGAAGTAAATAAAATCAGAAATAAGAGAAGAGACATTACAACGGATGCCCCAGAAATAAAAAGGATTATAAAGGACAATTATAAACAGTTATATGCCAACAAACTAGATAACTTATAAGAAATGGATAAATTCCTAGAAACATAACCTACAAAAACTGAATTAAAACATAGTAAGCCTGACTAGATCAATAAAAAATAAGGAAACTGAATCAGTAATCAAAAATCTCTGAACAAAGAAAACCCCAGGACCAGAGGTCTTCACAAGTGAATTCTACAAAACATTCAAAGAATTTATACTAATTCTCCTTAAATCTTCCAAAAAATGGGAGAGGAGGGAACACTTCTAAACTCATTCCATGAGAAGAACATCACCCTGATAACAAAACCAAACAAAGCACAAGATATGAAAACAATAGGCCAATATCCTTGATGAATATACATGCAAAAATCCTCAATAAAATCCTAGCAAACTGAATTCAACTGTACATTACAAAGATTATAGGGGGCTTCCCTGGTGGCGCAGTGGTTGAGAGTCTGCCTGCCAATGCAGGGGACACGGGTTCGTGCCCTGGTCCAGGAAGATCCCACATGCCGTGCAGTGGCTGGGCCTGTGAGCCATGGCCGCTGAGCCTGCACGTCCGGAGCCTGTGCTCCACAAAGGGAGAGGCCACGACAGTGAGAGGCCCGCGTACCGAAAAAAAAAAAAAAAAAAGGTTATAAGGCTTTCCTCGTGGGGCAGTGGTTGGGAGTCCGCCTGCCGATGCACGGGATGCAGGTTTATGCCCCAGTCCGAAAGAAACCCACGTGCCGCGGAGCGGCTAGGCCTGTGAGCCATGGCCACTGAGCCTGTGCGTCAGGAGCCTGTGCTCCGCAACGGGAGAGGCCATAACATTGAGAGGCCTGCGTACAGCAAAAAAAAAAAAAAAAAAAAAGATTATACACCATGATCAAGTTGGACTTATCCCTGGGATGATGCAAGGATGGTTCAATATACTTAAATCAATGAACGTGATAAAACACATTAACAAATTTAAGAAAATATCTGCATGATCAACTTAATAGATGGAGTAAAAGCACTTGAAATAGTTCAATATCCATTCATAATTAAAATGCTCAACAAAGTAGATATATAAGAACTTCCTTCAACACAAGACATACATCACAACAGCTAGCATCACAACCAGTAGCAAAAAACTAAAAGCTTTTGTCCTAAGATCCAGCACAAGGTAAGGAAGCTGACTCTTCCCCTTTCTTTTCAATGTAGTACTGGAACTCGTAGCCAGAGCATTATACAAAAAGGGGAAATAAAAGGCACCCAAGATGCTCAACATCACTAATTATTAGAGAAATGCAAATCAAAACTACAATGAGGTAACACCTCACACTGGTCAGAATGGCCATCATTAAAAAGTCTACAAAAAACAAATGGTGGAGAGGGTGTGGAGAAAAGGGAACCCTCCTACACTCTTGGTGGGAATGTAAGTTGGTACAGCCACTATGGAAAACAGTATGGAGTTTCCTTAAAAAACTAAAAGTAAAGTTGCCATATGATCCAGCAATCCCATTCCTTGGCATATATCTGGACAAAACTAAAATTCAAAAAGATACCTGCAACCCCTCTGTGCATAGCAGCACTATTCATGATAGCCAAGACATGGAAACAACCTAAATATCCATAGCCTGATGAATGGATAAAGAAGATGTGGTACATATATACAATGGAATATTACTCAGCCATAAAAAAGAATGAAATAATGCCATTTGCAGCAACATGGATGGACCTGGAGATTATCATACTAAGTGAAGCAAGCAAGAGAAAGACAAATACCATATGATATCATTTATATGTGGAATCTAAAATGTGACACAAATGAACCTATCTGTGAAACAGAAATACATTAACAGACTTAGAGAACAGACTTATGGCCAAAGGGGAGGGAGCATGGGGGAGGGATGGATTGGGAGTTTAGTGTTAGCAGATGCAAACTATTATATATAGAGTAAATAAACAAGGTCCTACTGTATAGCACAGGGAACTATATTCAATATCCTGTGATAAACCATAATGGAAAAGAATATAAAAAAGAATGTATACGTATGTATAACTGAATCACTTTTCTCTACAACAGAAATTAATGCAACATTGTAAATCAACTACACTTCAGTAAAAGAAAGGCACCCAAAACAGAGAGGAAGAAAAAGTTACCTTCATTTGCAGATGATATGATCATATATATAAACAACACCAATTTTTTAAACATCTTTATTGGAGTAAAATTACTTTACAATGATGTGTTAGTTTCTGCTTTATAACAAAGTGAATCAGTTATACATATACATATGTTCCCATATCTCTTCCCTCTTGCATCTCCCTCCCTCCCACCCTCCATATCCCACCCCTCTAGGTGGTCACAAAGCACCGACCTGATCTCCCTGTGCTATGCGCTATGCGGTTGCTTCCCACTAGCTATCTATTTTACGTTTGGTAGTGTATATATGTCCATGCCACTCTCTCACTTTGTCACAGCTTACCCTTCCCCCTCTCCATATCCTCAAGTCCATTCTCTAATAGGTCTGTGTCTTTATTCCCATCTTACCCCTAGGTTCTTCATGACATTTTTTGTTTGTTTGTTTTCTTAGATTCCATATATATGTGTTAGCATACAGTATTTGTTTTTCTCTTTCTGACTTACTTCAACACCAAATTTTAAACAAACAAAAACTGATCTAATTAAAGGATTTAGAATTAATTAAAAATTCAGTAAACTTGAAATATACAAAATCAAAAGAGAAAAATTATTCATGTTTCTAAACACAAACAACAAAGTATCTGAAACAGAAATGAAGGAAAGAATACAATTCAAAATAGCTACAAAAATAATAAAATAGTTAGGAATGAATTTAACTAATGAGGTTAGAGACTTGTACACAGAAAATTATACAACAACGATGAAGGAAATTAAAGAAGGTACACACATCTTTCCATCTGGAAAGATATCACGTGTTCATGAATTGGTAAAATTAATATTGTTAAAATATCCATAACTCAAAATGACCTACAGATTCAATGTGACTCCTATCAAAACCCCTGGTTTGATACACCCCTGGTGTTCTTTACAGTAATAGAAAAGAGAATTCTAAAGTTCATGTGGAACTGCAGAAGACCCTGAATAGCCAAAGCAATTTTGATAAAAAAGAATAAGGTTGGAGGCATTCCAAGTCCTGATTTCAAAATATATTACAAAGCTACAGTAATCAAAATAGCAATGTACTGACATAAAAATAGAGATATAGTCCAATGGAATAGAGAGCTCAGATAGAAATACATGCATCTACAGTCAATTGATCTTCGACATCGTGTCTATAACAAACAATGGGAGAAGAATGTCTTTGATTAATGGTGTTGGAAAAACTGGATATCCACATACAGAAGAATGAAATTGGACCCTTATCTCATATCATATACAAAAATAAACCTAAAATGGATTAACATCTAAAATGTAAAACCAGAAACCATAAAATTACAGAAGTAAACATAGGGGGAAGCTTCTTTCCTTTATTGAAGTATAATTGATTTACAATGTTGTGTTAGTTTCAGGTGTAGAGCAAAATGAAGTGAATCATTTCACTGTACACCTGAAACTAATACAACATTGTAAAAAAATATATATACACACATATATTTGAAGTTATATTTATACATGTATATTTCTTACCAGATTATTTTCCGTTACAAGTTATTACAAGATACTGAATATAACTCCTTATACTATGCAGTATATCCTTGTTTCTTATCTATTTTAAGTATAGTAGTTTGTATCTGTTAATCCCGTAAGTCTAAATTATCCCTCCCGTAATCCTTTCCCCTTTGGTAAACATAAGTTTGTTTTCTATGTCTATGAGTCTGTTTCTATTTTGTATAGAGATTCTTTTGTATTACTTTTTAGATTCCACATGTAAGTGATAATATTCTCTAGGTCCATCCATGTTGCTGCAAATGGCAATATTTCATTCTTTTTTATGGCTGAGTAATATTCCATTATATATATACCACATCTTCTCAATCCAATCCTCTGTTGATGGGTAACTGTTTTTTTTCCATGTCTTGGCTATTGTAAATAGTGCTGCTATGAACATGGGGTGCACATATCTTTTCAAATTAGAGTTTTTATATTTTCTGGATATATAACCAGGAATGGGATTGCTGGATCATATAGTAGCTTTACCTTTAGTTTTTAAAGGAATCTCCATACTGTTTTCAACAGTGGCTGCACCAATTTACATTCCCACCAACAATATAAGAGGGTTCCCATTTCCTCCACACCCTCTCCATTTATTATTTGTAGATTTTGATGATAACCATTTTGACCAGTGTGAGATGATACCTCATTGTGGTTTTGATTTGCATTTCTCTAATAATTAGCAATGTTGAGCATCTTTTCATGTCCCCGATGGCCATCTGTATGTCCTCTTTGGAGAAATGTCTGTTTAAGTCTTCTGCCCATTTCTCGATTGGGTTGTTTGTTCTTTTGATATTGAGTTGTATGAGCTGTTTGTGTATTTTGGAAATTAACCCATTGTTGGTTGCATCATTTGCAAATATTTTCTTCAATTCCATAGGTTGTCTTTTCATTTTCTTTATGATTTTCATTGCTGTGCAAAAGAATTTAAGTTTAATTAGGTCCAACTTATTTTTGCTGTTTTTCCTTTTGCATTGGGAGACTGACCTAAGAAAATGTTCCTATGATTTATGTCTAAGAATGTTTTACCTATGTTCTCCTCTAGGAGTTGTATGGTGTCATGTCTTATATTTAGGTCTTTAAACCATTTTGAGTTTATTTTTGTATATGGTGTGAGGCAGTGCTCTAATTTCATTGATTTACATTAAACTGTCCAACTTTCCCAACATCACTTGTTGAAGAGACTGTCTTTTCTCTATTGTTCCTTCTTGCCTCCTTTGTCATAGATTAATTGACCATAGGTGTGTGGGTTTATTTCTGGGCTCTCTATTCTGTTCCACTGAGCTATATGTATGTTTTTGTGACAATACCACAATGTTTGGATTCCTGTAGCTTTTTAGCATAGTCTGAATTCTGGAAGGGCTATGCCTCCAGCTCTATTCATTTTCCTCAGGATTGCTGTGCCAATTCTGTTTTTCTGTAGTTCCATACAAATTTTAGGATTATTTGCTCTAGTTCTGTGAAAAATGACATGGGTACTCTGAGAAAGATTGCATTAAATCTGTAGATTGCTCTGGGTAGTATGGCCATTTTAACAATATTAATTCTTCTAATCTAAGAACATGGGATATCTTTCCATTTCTTTGAATCCTCTTCAATTTCCTTTATGAATGTTTTATAATTTTCACGTCCTAGGTTTAGATTATTCCTAAAGTTTTTTGATGTGACTTTAAATGGTATTCTTTCATTGTCAGTGTAAAGAAATGCAATAGATTTCTGTATATTAATCTTGTATCCTGCTAACTTTCTTAATTCATTTGTTAGTTCTAATAGTTTTTGTGTGGAGACTATAGGGTTCTCTCTATATATAGACGATCATTTCATCTGCAAATAGTGACAGTTTTACCTCTTCTTTTCCAAGTTAGATGCTTTTTATTTCTTTTTCTTGTCTGATTGTGGTGGCTAGAAATTCCAATACTGTGTTGAATAGAATTGGTGAGAGTCGGCGTCCTTGTCTTGTTCCTGAATTTAGCTTGAAGGCTTTCAGTTTTTCACCATTGAGTATTACATTGGCTATGAGTTTGTTATAAATGGTTTTTAATATGTTGAGAAACATTCTCCCTATACCCACTTTTGTGAGTTTTTATCATGAATGGATGTTGAATTTTGTCACATGTTTTCTCTGCCTCTATTGAGATGATCATGTGGTTTTTGTCTTTCCTTTTTTTAATGTGGTGTATCACACTGATTGATTTGCAAATGTTGAATCATCTGGAATGAATCCAACTTGATTATGGTGCATGATCCTTTTTAGGCATTGTTGGATTTGGTTTGCTAGTATTTTGTTAAGGATTTTTGCCTGAATATTCATCAAAGACATTGGCCTGTAATTTTCTTTTTCTTTTTTTGTAGTGTCTGGTTTTGGTATCAGGGTGATGGTGGCTTCATAGAATGAATTTGGGAGTGTTCCATCCTCTTAAATATTTTTTGGAATGGTTTCAGAGGGATAGGTATAATCTCTTCTTTGTATGTTTGATAGAATTCCCCAGTGAAGTCATCTGTTCCTGGACTTTTGTTTGAAGGAAGTTTTTAAAATTACATATTCTATTCCACTTTTAGTGATTAGTCTGTTCAAAGTATCTCTTTCTTCTTGAATCACTTTTGGCAAGCTGTATGTTTCTAGAAACTTGTCCATTTCCTCCAGGTTGTCCACCTTTTTGGTACATAACTTTTCATAGTATTCTCTGGTAATTATTTTTATATCTGTGTTATCAGATATTTCTCCTCTTTCATTCCTTATTTTATTTATTTGGGTCCTCTCTCTTTTCTTCTTGTTGAGCCTGGCTAGAATTTGTTGATTTTGTTTATCTTAAAAAACAAACAAACAAAAAAATCCCCAAAAATAGCTCTTGGTTTTTTCCTTTTTTCCTTTTTTTTTTTTTTTTTTTTGCAGTACGTGGGCCTCTCACTGCCGTGGCCTCTCCCGCCACAGAGCACAGGCTCCAGACACGCAGGCTCAGCAGCCATGGCTCACGGGCCCAGCCGCTCCATGGCACATGGGATCCTCCCGGACCGGGGCATGAACCCGTATCCCCTGCATCGGCAGGTGGACTCCCAACCACTGCGCCACCAGGGAAGCCCAGCTCCTGGTTTTGTTGACCTTTTCTATTATTAAAAAAAGTCTATTTTATTTATTTCCCCTCTAATCTTCATTATTTCTTTTCTTCTGCTGACCATTGGTTTTGTTTGCTCTTCTTTTTTGAAATTCTTTTAGGTGGTAGGTTAGTTTGTTTATTTGATTATTCCTGCTTCTTGAGGAAGTCCTGTATTGCTATCAACTTGCCTCTTAGAACTGCTTCTGCTGAATCCCATAAATTTTGTAAGGTTGTGTTTTCATTTTTGTTTGTCTTTAGGTATTTTCTGATTTCTTCTTTGCTTTCATCTTTGACCCATTTGTTATTTTAGTAGCATGTTTATTTTCCTCATGTTTGTTCTGTTTCTGTTTTTCTTTCTGTGTTTAATTTCTAGATTCACACTGCTGTTGTCAGAAAAGATGTGTGAAATCATCTCCATCCTCTTAAATTTATGAGGTTTGTTTTGTTACCTAGTATATGGTCTACCTTAGAAAACATTCCATATACACTTGAAAAGAATGTGTATTTTGATGTTTTGCTTTGTTTTGTTCTTTGGATATTGTGTCTTGTAGATATCAGTTAAGTTCAACTGGTCTACTGTGTCATTTAGGACCTCTGGTGCCTTATTGAATTTTCTGTCTAAATGATCTGTCCATTGATGTCAGTGGTTATTAAAGGACCCTACTATGGATGTATTACTATCCCTTTCTCCCTTTATGTCCCTTAATATTTACTTTATATATTTAGGTGCTCCAATATAAGGTGCATAAATTTAACAAGTGTAATATTATCTTCTTATATTGATCCCTTTATAATTTATGATGTCTTTCTTTTTTTTTCTTTATGGCTTTTTAAAAAAAACCTACAACCAGGGCTTCCCTTATGGTGCAGTGGTTGAGAGTCTGCCTGCCGATGCAGGGGACACAGGTTCGTGCCCCAGTCTGGGAAGATCCCACATGTCCTGGAGTGGCTGGGCCCATGAGCCACGGCTGCTGAGCCTGCATGTCTGGAGCCTGTGCTCTGCAATGGTAGAGGCCACAACAGTGAGAGGCCCGCATACCACAATAAAAAAAAAAAAACCTACAACCAAGTATACTCTAACGAGCAAGGCTCTCATTCACATTCGATGGAGAAATCAAAAGCTTTACAGACAAGCAAAAGCTAAGAGGATTCAGCACCACCAAAGCAGCTTTACAACAATTGCTAAAGGAACCTCTCTAGGCAAGAAAGACAAGAGAATAGAACAAATGAGGAAGGGAAGAAAAAAAAGACCTGCAAAAGCAAACCCCAAACAATTAGGAAAATGGCAATAGGAACATACATATTGATAATTACCTTAAATGTAAATAAATTAAATGCTCCAACAAATAGACATAGACTGGCTGAATGGATACAAAAACAAGAGTTATATGTATGCTGTCTACAAGAGACCCACATCAGACCTAGCAACACATACAGACTGAAAGTGAGTGGATGGAAAAAGATATTCCAGGCAAATGGAAACCAAAAGAAAGCTGGGGTAGCAATACCCATATCAGACAAAATAGACTTTAAAAAAAGGTTGTTGCAAGAGAGAAGGAAGGACACTACATAATGATCAAGGAATCAATCCAAGGAGAAGATATAACATTTGTATATATTTATGCACCCAACATAGCATAATATCAATACATAAAGCAAATACTAACAACCACAGAAAGGGAAATCAACAGTAACACAATAATAGTGGGGGGATTTAACATGCTACTTACACCAATGGACAGATTATGCAGACAGAAAATTAACCAAAAAACTCATGCCTTAAATGACACATTAGACCAGATAGACTTAATTGATATTTATAGGACATTTCATCCAAAAGCAGTAGAATACACTTTCTTCTCAAGTGCATGTGTAACATTCTGCAGGATAGACCACACCTTGGGTCACAAATGAAGCCTTGGTAAATTTAAGAAAATTGAAATGATACCAAACATCTTTTCCAACCACAATGGTATGAGATTAAAAATCAATTACAGGAAAAAAAAACTGTAAAAACACAAACACATGGAGGCTAAACAATATGCTACTAAATAACAAGTAGATCACTGAAGAAATCAAAGAGGAAATCAAAAATACCTGGAAACAAATGACAATGGAAACATGATGTCCCAAAACATATAGGATGCAGCAAAAGCAGTTCTAAGAGGGAAGTTAATAGTGATAAAATCCTACTTCAAGAAACGAGAAAAATCGCAAATAAACAATCTGACCTTACTCCTAAAGCAACTAGAGAAAGAAGAGCAAAAGAAACTCAAACTTAGAAGGAAAGAAATTATAAAGATCAGCGCAGAAATAAATGAAATAGAAAGAAAATAGCAAAGATCAATGAAACTAAAAGTTAGTTCTTTGAGAAGATAAACAAAATTGATAAAACTTTATCCAGACTCACCAAGAAAAAAAGGGAGAGAATTTAAATCAATAAAACTGGAAATAAAAAGGGATAAGTTACAACTGGCACCACAGTAATACAAAGGATCATAACATACGACTACTAGCAACTATATGCCTATAAAATGGAAAACCTGAAAGAAATGGACAGGTTCTTAGAAAGGTAAAACCTTCGAAGACTGAACCAGGAAGAAATAGGAAGTATGAACAGACCAACCACAAGTAATGAAATTGAAACTGTGATTAAAAATCCTCCAACAAACTGAAGTCCAGGACCAGATGGCTTTACAGGTGAATTCTATCAAACATTTAGAGAAGAAACACTTAGCTTTCCCAAACTCTTCCAAAAATTGCAGAGGAAGGAACATTCCCAACTCTTTCTATCAGGCCAATATTAACCTGATACCAAAACCAGACAAAGATATCACAATAAAAGAAAATTACAGGCCAGTATCACTGATGAACACAGACGCAAAAATCCTCAAAAAAATACAAGCAAACAGAATCCAACAACACATTAAAAGAATCATACACCCTGATCAAGTGGGATTTATCCCAGAGATGCAAGGATTCTTCAATATATGCAAAACAATCAATGTGATACACCATAGTAACAAACTGATGAATAAAACCCATATGATCATCTCAATAGATTCAGGAAAAGATTTTGACAAAATTCAACAATGATTTACGATAAAAACTCTCCAGAAAGTGAGCATAGAGGGAACCTATCTCAACATAACAAGGGCCATATGTGACAAACCCATAGCAAACATCATTCTCATTGGTGAAAAACTGAAAGCATTTCCTCTAAGATCAAGAACAAGACAAGGATGTCCACTCTCACCATTATTATTCATCATAGTTTTTAAAGTCCTAACTATGGAAATCAGAGAAGAAAAATAAATAGAAGGAATCCAAACTGGAAAAGAAGTTAAAATGTCACTGTTTGCAGATGACATGATACTATACATGGAAAATCCTAAAGATGCCACCAGAAAACTTTTAGAGCTAATCAATGAATTTGGTAAAGTTGCAGGTTACAAAATTGATACACAAAAATCTCTTGCATCCCTATACACTAACAATGAAAGATCAAAAAGAGAAATTAAGAAAACAATCCCATTTACCGTTACAGCAAAAAGAATAAAATACCTAGGAATAAACCTACCTAAGGAGACAAAAGCCCTGTCCTCAGAAAACTATAAGATACTGATGAAAGAAATCAAAGATGGCACAAACAGATGGAGATATATAAGATATTCTTGGATTGGAAGAGTCAATATTGTTAAAATGACTATACTACTCAAAGCAATCTACAGATTCAGTGCAATTCTTTGTAAATTACCAAAGGCATTTTTCACAGAATTAGAAAAAAATTACAGTTTGTATGGAAACACAAAAGAGTACAAATAGCCAAAGCAATCTTGATAAAGAAAAACAGATCTGGAGGAATCTGGCTCCTAGTCTTCAGACTATACTACAAAGCTACAGTAATCACGACAGTATGGTATTGGTGTAAAAACAGTAATATAGATCAAAGGAATAAGATATAAAGCCAAGAGATAAACCCATGAACCTATGGTCACATAATCTATAACAAAGGAGGCAAGAAAAATCAATGAAGAGAAGACAGTCTCTTCAATAAATGGTGCTGTGAAAACTGGACAGCTACATGTAAAAGAATGAAATTAGAATGCTCCATAACACCATACAGAAAAATAAACTCAAAATGGATTAAAGACCTGAATGTAAGGCTGGACACTATAAAAGTCTTAGAGGAAAACAGGCAGAACACTCTTTGACATAAATTGCAGCATGAAGTTTTTTCATCTACCTCTTAGAGTAATGAAATTAAAAAGAAAAATAAACAAATGGGATCTAATTTAACATAAAGACTTTTGCATAGCAAAGGAAACTTTAAGAAAATTGAAAAGACAACCCACAGAATGGGAGAAAATATTTGTAAATGAAACAATTGACAAGATATTAATCACCAAAATATACAAACAGGTCATAGAGCTCAATATCAAAAAAATAAATAACCCAAACAAAAAATGGGCAGAACATCTAAATAGACATTTCTCTAAAGAAGATATACAAGTGGCCAAAATGCACATAAAAAAAGATGCTCAACATCAGGAATTATTAGAGAAATGCAAATCAAAATTATAATGAGGTATTAACTCACACCATTCAGAATGGCCATCATCAAAAAATCTACAAACAATAAATGCTGGAGAGGATGTGGAGAAAAGATAAGCCTCCTACACTCTTGGTGGGCATGTAAATTGGTACAGCCACTATGAGAACAGTATGGAGATTCTTTAAAAAACTAAAAATAAAACTACCATATGACCCAGCAATCCCACTCCTGGACATATACCCAGAAAATACCATAATTCAAAATATACATGCACCCCAATATTCATTGAAGCAGTATTTACAATAGCCATGACATGGAAGCAACCTAAATGTCTTTCAAAAGAGGACTGGATAAAGAAGATGTGGTACATATATGCAATGGAATATTACTCAGCCATTAAAAATAATAAAATAATGTCATTTGTAGCAACATGGATGGACCTGGAGATTATCACACTAAGTGAAGTAAGTCAGAGTAAGACAAATATTATATTACATCACTTATATGCAGAATCAAAAAAATGATACAAATGAACTTATTTACAAAACAGGAATAGACTCACAGATTTAGAGAATGAACTTTTGGTTGTCAAGGGGGAAAGGTAGCAGGGAAGATAGTTAAGGAATTTGGGATTGACATGTACACACTGATTTATTTTAAAAAAATAAATAAATTATCAGAAGTAGTGTTCAAAGCATTACTAATAAAATGCTAAGTGAACTTATGAAAAGAACAGATGAATACATTAGAATTTCACTAGAGACTAGAAAATATTTTAAAAAACAGTCAGTACTGAAGAATATAATAACTGAAATTAAAAATTCACTAGAAAAAAATAACAGCAGACTAGGTGATATAGAAAAATGTGTAAGTGATCTGCAAGGTAGAATAATGGAAATCACCCAATCAGGACAGCAAAAAGAAAAACAATTTTAAAAAATTAAGGTAGTTTAAGGGACCTTTGAGACAATATCAAATGTTCTAACATTCACATTATAGGGCTTCCAGAAGGGGAAAAAGAGAGAAAGTGTCAAAAATGAATTTAATGAAGTTGCAGTGGAAAACTTCCCAAATGTGAAGAAGGAAACAGATATCCAGGTACAGAAAGCACAGAGATTCCTAAACAAGATGAATGCAAAGAGACTCATACCAAGACATCTCATAATGAAAATGGCAAAAATTAAACACAAAGAGAGAATTCTAAATGCAGCAAGAGGGGGATTGATCAAGATGGAGGAGTAAGAGGACATCGAGCTCATCTTCCCCATGAACACAGAAAAAATTCAACTATACATGGAACAAGTCACATGGAAAGCTAGCTGAAAACTGGCAGAAAGACTCCTATACAACCAAGGCTGTTAGAAAAATCCACATGTAGTGTGGTAGGAGGGAAAGAAAAGTGATTGGGTCAAGATCTGTGCCCCTGGGAGGGGCCTCAGAAGGAAGGGGAGAATGCACAGGCAGACACCAGCCCTTAGAAATGAGCCATGAGAGTCACAGATTGGGTACCCAAGTCCCAGACTCCTGAGCAGAGATGAGCTCACTTGGTTGGTTGGAGGAATGATTGGACTAACAGGAGGGCTGTAGGAAGCCTGGACTTCACTGGTGATAAGCACGTGTGTATGTTGGCTTGCCTCTGAGGCAGGATGGACAGAAGACTGATGTAATGGTTGCCAGGTTTCCATGGCCTTCTCTGCATGCATCCCAGCCTGAGCCCAGCAAATGCTTTGGCCTGCTCACTTCTGGTCACAGCGCTGCACTGGATCTAGGGTTGCCATGACCAGGAAGAAGACTTGGCTGTAGAATGCAGAGGATACTGATTCCCAGAGGAGAGCCTGTGTAGAGTGGTGGTAGCTATTGTTAGTGCTTACTCAAGCAGTGCATCAGATGTAGCCCAAAACTCTGACAGTGGCCACCCTACCACAGCTCATGCCCTGTATATGTTGAGAATCCCCACAGGACTCCCACCTGCCCTGCCTTATGATTCCACAACTGGGTGGGTGCAGCAGAAGCTGGGGTCTAAATCAGCTGTGAGGGACAAAGGGAACTTCCATCCACTGCTGTGTCTGAGCCAAGCAAGGCAAACAATTGTGGGTTCCTCCACAGGCAGTAAAATGGAGATAGCTTCAACCTCTGTCTGTAGCTGACCCGAGCCTAGAGCTTGCACAGAGTCACATTGCTTCAGCACTCTGCCCCTCTGGGGCAAGGACCCCAATCCTGGGAGAAGGGAAAACACACACTTAAACAGAGACAGCTCAGGCCTTACCCTCAGGGCTTCTGCTCCAGCAACATAGGATCAGACCCCACCCCTGATAGGGCCATGATGGCTACTGAGCAGAGGGGAAGTTCCACCTCACACCCAAATCCATCTCTAGCTTCTCCATCTCCAGCCCCACCAAAGTGATAGCTGCCAGCACACCCTGGGGAAAGAAATGACTTGCATCCACATCAGATCCAGCTCTTCAAGCAAAGGCATTGGGCACACACATTCTGTACAGGGCACTCCCACATAAGAACACCCCTTCAAGAAATTAATAGGTAACTGTTTCACCTAAATTAATAGAGACAGAGAAAGTTAAGCAAAATGAAAAGGCAGAGGAACTGCTCTCAATCAAAAGAGCAAGAGAATATACCTGAAAAAAATGAATAATGAAACAGAAATAAACAATTTGACAAATAAAGAATTCAAAGCATTGGTAACAAAAATGTTAAGTAAATTAGGGAAGATTATAGATGAACACAGTAAAAATTTTAACAGGTAGAAAACATTTAAAAAGCCCCATTCAGAAATGAAGAATTAAATAAGTGAAATAAAAAACACACTAGAAGGAATGAATAGCAAATTAAGTGATACATAAGAACACATAAGTGATCTGGAAGGTAGAATAGTGGAAATCACCCAATCAGAACGGCAAAAAGAAAAACAAATTAAAAAATAAAAGCAGTATAAGATATCTGGGATAACATTAAGCTTACCAATGTTCACATTATAGGGGTCTCAGAAGAAGGGAGAGAGAAGGGGATTGAAGATGTATTTGAGTAAATTATGGCTGAAAACTTCCCAAACTTAAAGATGGAAACAGATGTACAAGTACAGGAAGCACAGAGGGTACCAAACTAGATTAACCCAAACAGATCTACACCAAGATATACCATATTTGTACAAACAATAAAAGTTAAAGACAAAATTATACAGGAATCAATAGAAAAACAAAGTCATATACAAGGGAACATCCATAAGACTATCAGCTAATTTCTCTGCAGAAACTTTGTAGGCAAGAAGGGAGTGGTATAATATATTCAAAGGGTTGAAAGGGAAAAAAACCCTGCAACTACCTAGCAAGATTATCATTCAGAATCAGAGAGACAAAGAACTTCTCAGACAAGAAAAAACTAAAAGAGTTCATCAATACTAAACCTACCATAAAATAAATATTAAAGGGTCTTCTCTAAGTGGAAAAGAAGTAAGAATCTATTGTAAAGGGAAAATCCCACCAGGAAAGGCAAATATATAGTAAGGATTGAAGATCAACGAATTAAGTAAGACAGTATAAAGTTAAAAAAAAGACAACAAATTATAAAAGCAGCTATAACTATATAAACAGTTAAGAGATAAACATGAAGATGTAAAATATGACTTCAAAAAAATTGAAATGGGGCCTCCCTGGTGGCGCAGTGGTTAAGAGTCCGCCTGCCGATGCAGGGGATACGGGTTCGTGCCCCGGTCTGGGAGGATCCCATATGCCGCGGAGCGTCTGGGCCCGTGAGCCATGGCCGCCGGGCCTGCGCATCCGGAGCCTGTGCTCCGCAACGGGAGAGGCCACAACAGTGAGAGGCCCACATACCGCAAAAAGAAAAAAAAAAAAAAATTGAAATGTTGGGGAGGGAAGTAAAAAATGTGGATTTTTAAGAATGTGTTTGAACTTAAATGACTATGAGTTTAAAAGAGTAGATATAGTTATAGATCAACATATATGAACCCCATGCTAACTACAAATCAAAAACCTATGGTAGAGACCCAAAAAATAAAAATAAGGGAATACAATAATATTACTTAAAAAATCATCAAACCACAAGGGAAGAAAAACAGAAGAAGAAATGAACAGAGGAGAACTGTAAAAACAAAGAGAAAACAAGCAATAAGATGGGAATAAGTACATACCTATCAATAACTACTTCAGATGTCAATGGACTAAATGCTCCAACAAAAAAATATGGTGACTGAATACCAAAACAAGACCCATGAGTATGCTGCTTACAGGAGACTCACTTCAGAGTTAAACACATACACAGACAGAAACTGAGGGGTTGGAAAAAGATATTTCATACAAATGAAATAAATATTAAAGTAGAGGTAGCAATACTCAAAGACAAAATATACTTTAAAACAAAGGCCATAACCAAAGACAAACAAAGGCATTATATAATGACAAAGGAATCAGTACAAGAAGATGATATTTTGTTAACATATAAGAACCCAATATGGGAGCACCTAAATACATAAAACAAAATGACAATAATTCAATAATAGTAGGGGACTTTAACACTCCAGTTATAGCAATTGACAGACCATTTGTACAGAAAATCAATAAGGCAACAGTGGTCTTAAATGACACAATAGTCCAGTTGGACTTAACAGATATCTATAGGACATTTGATCACAAAATAGCAAAATATACATTTTTTCAAGTGCACATGGAACATTCTCCAGGATAGATCACATGCTAGGCCACAAAAGAAGCCTCAATAAATTTAAGAGGATAGAAATAATATCATGTACTTTTTCCCAACAACAATAGTATAAAACTAGAAATCAATTACAAGAAGAAAAATGGGAAAAGCACAAACACATGGAGACCAAACAATAGACTTCTAAGAAAACCAATGGTTCAATGAAAAAATCAAGGAGGAAATCAGAAAATACCTCCAGGTAAGTGAAAATGGAAACACAACTTTTCAAAATCTATGGTATGCAGCAAAAGCAGTTCTAAGAGGGAAGGTTTGTCAAGACAGGCCTACCAGAAGAAACAAGAAAAATCTCAAAAAAACCAATCTAAACTTCCATCTAAAAGAATTAGAAAAAGATGAACAAAGAAAGGACAAAGTCAGCAGAAGAAAGGAAATCATAAAGATCAGCGAGGAAATAAATAACATGGAGACAAAACATAAACAAAAACAAAACAATAGAAATGGTCAATGAAACTAAGACCTAGTTTTTTTGAGAAGATGAACAAAATTGATAAGTCTTTAGGCAGGCTCATCAAAAAAGAAGAGAGAGGATACAAATAAACAAAACAAATGAAAGAAGAGGAAATAACAATGAATTACGCAGAGATACAAAAAATTAAAAGAGAAAACGATCGGGGGACGAGGGGAAGATGGTGGAAGAGTAAGATGCGGAGACCACCTTCCTCCCCACAGATACACCAGAGATACATCTACATGTGGAACAACTCCTACAGGACACGTACTGAACACTGGCAGAAGACCTCAGACCTCCCAAAAGGCAAGAAAGGCCCCAAGTACCTGGGTAGGGCAAAAGAAAAAAGAATAAACAGAGACAAAAGGATAGGGACAGTACCTGCACAAGTGGGAGGGAGCTGTGAAGGAGGAAAGGGTTCCACACACTAGGAAACCCCTTCACGGGCAGAGACAGTGGGTGGGGGAGGGAGAAAGCTTCAGAGCCGCAGAGGAGAGCACAGCAACAGGGGTACAGAGGGCAAAGCGGAGAGATTCCCGCACAGAGGATCAGTACCGACCGGCACTCACCAGCCGGAGAGGCTTGTCTGTTCACCCGTCAGTGCAGGCGGGGCTGGGAGCTGAGGCTCAGGCTTCGGTCGGAGTGCAGGGTGAGGACTGGGGATGGCGGTGTGAACACGGCCTGCAGGGGTTAGTGCACCACGGCTATCCAGGAGGGAATCTGGGGAAAAGTCTGGACCTGCCCAAGAGGCAAGAGACTTTTTCTTCCCTCTTTGTTTCCTGGTGCACAAGGAGAGGGGATTAAGAGTGCTGCTTAAAAGAGCTCCAGAGACGGGCGTGAGCCATGGCTAAAAGCGTGGACTTTAGAGACGGGCATGAGCCGTTAAGGCTGCTGCTGCCACCACCAAGAAGCCTGTGGGAGAACACAGGTCACTATTCACAACCCTGTTCCGGGGAGCCTGTGCAGCCCGCCACTGCCAGGGTCCTGGGACCCAGGGACAACTTCCCTGGGAGAATGCACGGTACGCCTCAGGCAGGTGCAACGTCACGTTGGCCTCTGTTGCCGCAGGCTCGCCCTGCACTCCGCACCCCTCCATCCCTCAGGCCAGAGTGAGCCAGAGTCCCCGAAACAGCTGCTCCTTTAACCCCATCCTGTCTGAGTGAAAAACAGACGCCCTCCAGTGACCTGCATGCAGAGGCAGGGCCAAATCAAAAGCTGCGCCCCAGGAGCTGTGTGAACAGCAAAGAGAAAGGGAAATCGCTCCCAGCAGCCTTAGAAGCAGCGGATTAAAGCTCCAAAATCAACTTGATGTACCCTGCATCTGTGGAATACATGAATAGACAGTGAATCATCCCAAAATGAGGAGGTGGACTTTGAGAGCAAGGTTTATTATTTTTTCCCCTTTTTCTCTTTCTGTGAGTGTGTATGTGTACGCTTCTGTGTGAGATTTTGTCTGTATAGATTTGCTTCCACCATTTGTCCTAGGGTTCTATCCGTCCGTTTTCTTTTTCTATTTTTTTCTTTTTTTGAAATTTTTTTCTTAATAATTATTTTTATTTTAATAATGTTACTTTATATTACCTTATTTTATTTTATTTTATTTTATTTTATCTTCTTTCATTCTTTCCTTCCTTCCTTCCACCCTCCCACCCTCACTCCCTCCCTACTTTCTTTCTTTCTATCTCTCTTTCTATCTATCTTTCTTTCTTTCTATCTCTCTTTCTATCTTTCTTTCTTTCTTTCCTTCATTTCTTCTTTCTTTTTTCTAAATTTCCTCCCTTTTATTCTGAGCCATGTAGATGAAAGGCTCTTGGTGCTGCAGCCAAGAGTCAGTGCTGTGCCTCTGAGGTGGGAGAGCCAACTTAAGGACACTGGTCCACAAGAGACCTCCCAGCTCCATATAATATCAAATGGCAAAAATCCCCCAGAGATCTCCATCTCAACACCAGCACCCAGCTACACTCAATGACCAGCAAGCTACAGTGCTGAACACCCTATGCCAAACAACTAGCAAGACAGGAACACAACCCCACCCATGAGCAGAGAGGCTGCCTAAAATCATAATAAGTCTACAGACACCCTAAAACACACAAACAGACATGGACCTGCCCACCAGAAAGACAAGATCCAGCCTCATCCACCAGAACACAGGCACTAGTCTCCACCACCATCAAGCCTACACAACCCACTGAACCAACATTAGCCACTGGGGAGAGACACCAAAAACAATGGGAACTACGAACCTACAGCCTGCAAGAAGGAGACACTAAACACAGGAAGATAAGCAAAATGAGAAGATAGAAAAACACAGCAGATGAAGGAGCAAGATAAAAAGCCACCAGGCACAACAAATGAAGAGAAAATAGTCAGTCTACCTGAAAAAAAATTCAGAATAATGATAGTAAAGATGATCCAAAATCTTGGAAATAGAATAGAGAAAAAGCAACAAACATTTAACAAGGACCTAGAAGAACTAAAGAGGAAACAAGCAATGATGAACAACACAATAAATTAAGTTAAATATACTCTAGAAGGGATCAATAGCAGAATAACTGAGGCAGAAGAACAGTAAGTGACCTGGAAGATAAAAGAGTAGAAATAACTACTTCAGAGCAGAATAAAGAAAAAAAGAATGAAAAGAACTGAGGACAGTCTCAGAGACCTCTGGGACAACAATAAAGGCAACAACATTCAGTTTATAGGGGTTCCAGAAGAAGAAGAGAAAAAGAACAGGACTGAGAAAATATTTGAAGAGATTATAGTTGAAAACTTCCCTAATATGGGAAAGGAAACAGATAATCAACTCCAGGAAGCACAGAGAGTGCCATACAGGATAAATCCAACAAGAAATATGCCAAGATACATATTAATCAAAGTGTCTAAAATTAAATACAAAGAAAACATATTCAAAGCAGCACGGGAAAAACAAGAAATAACACACAAGGAAATCCCCATAAGGTTAACAGCTGGTCTTTCATCAGAAACTCGGCAAACCAGAAGGGAGTGGCAGGACATATTTAAACTGATGAAGGAGAAAAATCAGCAACCAAGGTTCCTCTACCCAGCAAGGATCTCATTCAGATTTGATGGAGAAATTAAAACATTTGCAGACAAGCAAAAGCTGAGAGAGTTCAGCACCACCAAACCAGCTTTACAACAAATGCTAAAAGAACTTCCCTAGGCAAGAAACACAAGAGAAGGAAAACACCTATTATAACGAAACCAAAACAATTAAGAAAATTGGAATAGGACCATACATGTCGATACTTACCTTAAATGTAAAAAGACTAAATGCTCCCATCAAAAGACACAGATTGGCTGAATGGATACAAAAAAAAAAAAAAAGACCCATATATAGGCTGTCTACAAGAGAACCTCTTCAGACCTAGAGACACATACAGACTGAAAGTAAGGGGAATGCAAAATATATTCCATGCTAATGGAAACCAAAAGAAAGCTGGAGTAGAAATACTCATATCAGACAAAATATAATTTAAAATAAACACAATTAGAAGAGACAAATAAGGATACTACATAAGGATCAATGGATCGAACCAAGAAGAAGATATAACAATTGTAAGTATTTATGCACCCAACATAGGAGCACCTCAATACATAAGGCAAATACTAACAGCCATAAAAGGGGAAATCAAAAGTAACACATTCATAGATGGGGACTTTAACACCCCACTTTCACCAATGGACATATCAGCCAAAATGTAAATAAATAAGGAAACACAAGCTTTAAATGATACATTAAACAAGATGGACTTAATTTAGATTTATAGGACATTCTATCCAAAAACAACAGAATACACATTTTTCTCAAGTGCTCATGGAACATTCTCCAGAATAGATCATATCTTGGGTCCCAAATCAAGCCTTGGTAAATTTAAGAAAATTGAAATTGTATCAAGTATCTTTTCTGACCACAATGCTATGAGACTAGATATCAATTAAAGGAAAAGATCTGTAAAAAATACAAACACATGGAGGCTAAACAATACACTACTCAATAAAGAAGTGATCACGGAAGAAATCAAAGAGGAAATTAAAAAAATACCTAGAAACAAATGACAGTGGAGACACGATGACACAAAACCTATGGGATGCAGCAAAAGCAGTTCTAAGGGGGAGGTTTATAGCAATACAATCACACCTTAAGAAACAGGAGACATCTCGAGTAAACAACCTGCACCTAAAGCAATTAGAGAAAGAAGAACAAAAAACCCCCAAAGTTAGCAGAAGGAAAGAAATCATAAAGATCAGATCAGAAATAAATGAAAAAGAAATGAAGGAAATGATAGCAAAGATCAACCAAACTAAAAGCTGGTTCTTTGAGAAGATAAACAAAATTGACAAACCATTAGCCAGACTCATCAAGAAAAAAAGGGAGAAGACTCAAATCAATAGAATTAGCAATGAAAAAGGAGAAGTAACAACTGACACTGCAGAAATACAAAAGATCATGAGAGATTACTACAAGAAAGTCTATGCCAATAAAACGGACAACCTGGAAGAAATGGACAAATTCTTAGAAATGCACAACCTGCCAAGACTGACTCAGGAAGAAATAGAAAATATGAATAGACCAATCACAAGCACTGAAATTGAAACTGTGATTAAAAATCTTCCAACAAAGAAAAGCCCAGGACCAGATGGCTTCACAGGCGAATTTTATCAAACATTAAGAGAAGAGCTAACACCTATTCTTCTCAAACACTTCCAAAATATAGCAGAGGGAGGAACACTCCCAAACTCATTCTATGAGGCCACCATCACCTTGATACCAAAACCAGGCAAGGATGTCACAAAGAAAGAAAACTACAGGCCAATAACACTGATGAACATAGATGCAAAAATCCTCAACAAAACACTAGCAAACAGAATCCAACAGCACATTAAAAGGATCATACACCATGATGAAGTGGGGTATATTCCAGGAATGCAAGGATTCTTCAATATACGCAAATCAATCAATGTGATACATCATATTAACAAATTGAAGGAGAAAAACCATATGATCATCTCAATAGATGCAGAGAAAGCTTTCGACAAAATTCAACACCCATTTATGATAAAAACCGTGCAGAAAGTGGGCATAGAGGGAACTTTCCTCAACATAATAAAGGCCATATATGACAAACCCACAGCCAACATTTTCCTCAATGGTGAAAAACTGAAACCATTTCCACTAAGATCAGGAACAAGACAAGGCTGCCCACTCTCACCACTCTTATTCAACTTAGTTTTGGAAGTTTTAGCCACAGCAATCAGAGAAGAAAAGGAAATAAAAGGAATCCGAATTGGAAAAGAAGAAGTAAAGCTGTCACTGTTTGCAGATGACATGATACTATACATAGATAATCCTAAAGAGGCTACAATAAAACTACTAAAGCTAATCAATGAATTTGGTAAAGTAGCAGGATACAAAATTAATGCACAGAAATCTCTGGCATTCCTGTACACTAATGATGAAAAATCTGAAAATGAAATCAAGAAAACATTTCCATTTAGCATGGCAACAAAAAGAATAAAATATCTAGGAATAAACCTACCTAAGGAGACAAAAGACCTGTATGCCAAAAATTATAAGACACTGATGAAAGAAATTAAAGATGATACAAATAGATGGAGAGATATACCATGCTCCTGGATTGGAAGAATCAATATTGTGAAAATGACTCTACTACCCAAAGCAATCTACAGATTCAATGCAATCCCTATCAAACTACCACTGGCATTTTTCACAGAACTAGAACAAAAAATTTCAAAATTTGTTTGGAAAAACAAAAGACCCCGAATAGCCAAAGCAATCTTGAGAACGAAAAACGGAGATGGAGGAATCAGGCTCCCTGACAAAGCTACAGTAATCAAGACAGTGTGGTACTGGCACAAAAACAGAAAGATAGATCAATGGAACAGGATAGAAAGCCCAGAGATAAACCCACGCACATATAGTCCACTTATCTTTGATAAAGGAGGCAGGAATGTACAGTGAAGAAAGGACAGCCTCTTCAATAAGTGGTGCTGGGAAAACTGGACAGGGACATGTAAAAGTATGAGATTAGATCACTCCCTAACAGAATACAAAAAAATAAGCCCAAAATGGATTAAAGACCTAAATGTAAGGCCAGAAACTATCCAACTCTTAGAGGAAAACATAGGCAGAACACTCTATGACATAATTCACAGCAAGATCCTTTCTGACCCACCTCCTAGAGAAATGGAAATAAAAACAAAAATAAACAAATGGGACCTAATGAAACTTCAAAGCTTTTCTACAGTAAAGGAAACCGTAAACAAGACCAAAAGACAACCATCAGAATGGGAGAAAATATTTGCTAATGTAGCAACTGAAAAAGGATTACTCTCCAAATTTATAAGCAGCTCATGCAGCTCAATAACAAAAAAAAAAAAAAATAAAACCAAACAATCCAATCCAAAAATGGGCAGAAGACCTAAATAGACATTTCTCCAAAGAAGATATACAGACTGCCAACAAACACATGAAAGAATGCTCAACATCATTAATCATTAGAGAAATGCAAATCAAAACTACAATGAGATATCATCTCACACCAGTCAGAATGGCCATCATCAAGAAATCTAGAAACAATAAATGCTGGAGAGGGTGTGGAGAAAAGGGAACACTCTTGCACTGCTGGTGGGAATGTGAGTTGGTACAGCCACTATAGAGAACAGTATGGAGGTTCCTAAAAATATACAAATAGAACTACCATATGGCCCAGCAATCCCACTACTGGGCATATACCCTGAGAAAACCATAATTTAAAAAGAGTCATGTACCAAAATGTACATTGCAGCTCTATTTACAATAGCCCAGAGATGGAACCAACCTAAGTGTCCATCATCGGATGAATGGATAAAGAAGATGTGGCACATATATACAATGGAATATTGCTCAGCCATAAAAAGAAATGAAATTGAGCTATTTTTAATGAGGTAGATGGACCTAGGGTTTGTCATACAAGGTGAAATAAGTGAGAAAGAGAAAGACAAATACCATATGTTACCACATATATACGGAATTTACGGGAAAAAATGCCATGTAGAACCTAGGGGTAAGCCAGGAATAAAGACACAGGACTACTAGAGAAAGGATTTGAGGATATGGGGAGGGGAAGGGTAAGCTGTGATAAAGTGAGAGATTGGCATGGACATATATACACTACCAAACGTAAAATAGATAGCTAGTGGGAAGCAGCCTCATAGCACAGGGAGATCAGCTCAGTGCTTTGTGACCACCTAGAAGGGTGGAATATGGAGGGTGGGAGCAAGGGAGACGCAAAAGGGAAGAGATATGGGAACATACGTATATGTATAACTGATTCACTTTGTTATAAAGGAGAAACTAACACACCATTGTAAAGCCATTATACTCCAATTAAGATGTAAAAAAAAAAGAGAGAGAGAGAAAACTATCAACAGTTATATGTCAACAAATGGAAAACGTAGAAGAAATTGACAAATTTGTAGAAACATACAACCTTCCAAACCTGAAGTAGAAAGCAATACAGAACCTAGTCAGACTGATCACTAGTAGTGAAATTAAATTTGTTACCTAAAATACAAACAAAAAAAAAATTCCCAGCAAACAAAACTTCATCGTCTGTTGGATTCAAAGGGAAATTCTACCAAACATTTAAAGAAGAGTTAGAGTTTCTCTGGTAGTACAGTGGTTAAGAATCTGCCTGCCAATGTAGGGGACATGGGTTCGAACCCTGGTGCGGGAAGATCCCACATGCCACAGAGCATCTAATCCCATGCACCACAACTACTCACTCTGCACTCTAGAGCCCACGAGCCACCACTCCTAAGCCCATGTGTTGCAACTACTGAAGCCCATGTGCCTAGAGCCCATACTCTGCAACAAGAGAAGCCACTGCAGTGAGAAGCCCGTGCACCACAATGAAGAGTAGCCCCTGCTTGCTGCAACTAGAGAAAACCTGCGCACAATTAATGAAGACCCAATGCAGCCAAAAATAAAATAAGTAAAATAAATTTAAAAAAATAGAGTTAATACCTATTCTTCTGAAACCATACAAAGAATTTTTAGAGGATGGAATATTCCCAAATTCATTATACGAGGCCACCACTACCCTGATATCAAAACCAGAAAAAGAAACTATAAAATGAAAATTATGCACCAATATCTCTGATGAATATAGATGTAAAACTCCTGAACAAAATATTAGCAAACCGAATCCAACAGTACATAAAAAGGATCTATGATGAAGTGGGACTTATTCCAGGGTTGTAAGAATGGTTCAATATGTGCAAATCAATCAAAACCAATTAACAAAAAGAAGAATAAAAATCATGAGATCATCTGAATAAGCACTGAAGAAGCACTTGACAAAATCAGCATCTGTTTATAATAAAAACTCTCAAAAAGTGAGCATAGAGGGAATATACCTCACCATAATAAAGGCAAGCCTACAGTTAACATCATACTCAATGATGAAAAGATGAAAGCTTTTTCTCTAATACAGTGGTCTCCAACCTTTTTGGCACCAGGGCAGTTTCATGGAAGACAATTTTTCCATGGACTGGGGTGGTGCAGATGTTTTCGGGATGATTCAAGTGCATTACATTTATTGTGCACTTTATTTCTATTATTATAACATTGTAATATATAATGAAATAATTACACAACTCACCATAATGCAGAATCAGTAGGAGCCCTGAGTTTGTTTACACTTGCCACTCATTGATAGGGTTTTGATATGAGTCTGCAAGCAATTGATTTATTATGGTCTCTGTGCAGTCAAACCATTCTGCTAATGATAATCTGTATTTGAAGTCACTCCCCAGCTCCCTAGCATCATTGCCTCAGCTCCATCTCAGATAACCAGGCATAGATTATCATAAGGAGTGTGCAACCTAGATCCCTCGTATGCACAGTTCACAGTAGGTTTCGTGCTCCAATGAGACCCTAAGGCCACCACTGATATGACAGGAGAAGGAGCTCAGGCAGTAATGCTAGTGATGGGGAGCAGCTGTAAATACAGATGAAGCTTCACTTGCTTGCCCACTGCTTGCCTCCTGCTGTGCAGCTTGGTTCCTAACAGGCCACAGACCAGTACCAGTCAGTGGCCCGGGGGTTGGAACTTCTGCTCTAATACAAAGAACAAGATTAGCATGCCCATTATTGCCACTTTTGCTCAACATAGTATTGGAAATTCATGTTAGAGAAGTTAAACAAGAAAAAGAAGTAAAAGGCATCCAAATTGGAAGAGAGGAAGTAAAACTGTCACTATTTGCAGATGACATAGAAAACCTGAGGTTTATACCCAAAAGCTATTAGAACTGATAAATGATTTCAGTAAAGTTACAGGATACAAGATTAATATACAGAAATCTGTAGATTTTCTATACACTAATAATGAACTAGAAGAAATGTAAATTAAGGAAACCATCCCATTTACAATCACATCAAAAAGAATAAAATACCTAGGAATAAACTTAATCAAGGAGATGAAAGACCTATACTCTAAAACTATAAAACATTGATAAAGAAATTTGAAAATAATACAAAAAATGGAAATATATTCCATGTTCTTGGATTTGAAGAATTAATATTGTTAAAATATCCATACCACCCAAAGCAATCTACAGATTTAATGCAATCCCTATCCAAATACCCATGACATTTTTCACCGATCTAAAACTAGTAATCCTAAAATTTATATGGAACAACAAAAGACCCTGAATAGCAAAAGCAATCATCAAAAAAAAAAAAAGAATGAAACTGAAATTGTCATGCTACCTGACTTTAGACTGTCCTACAAAGCTACAGTAATCCAAACAGATTGGTACTGGCACAAAAACAGACACATAGATCAGTGGAACAGAACAGAGAGCCCAGAAATTAACCCATATACATATAGTCAATTAATCCATGACAAAGGGCACAAAAATGTACAATGAGGAAAAGACAGTCTCTTCAGTAAGTGGTGCTGGGAAAACTGGACAGCTACATATAAAAGAATGAAATAAAGCATTTTCTAACACCATATAAAAATAAAATCAAAATATATTAAAGACCTAAATTTAATACCATAAACCATAAAACGTCTAGAAGAAAGCATAAGGGGGACACTCTTTGACATAATTTGTAGCAATACTTTTTTTGGATCTGTCTCCGCAGGCAAAGGAAACAAAACAAAAATAAATCGATGGGACCTAATTAAACTTAGCAGCTTTTGCACAGCCAAGGAAACCATCTACAAAATGAAAAGGCAACCTACTGAATGGGAGAAAATATCTTCAAACAGTATGTCAAATAAGGTGTAAAATCATATATATATATATACATATTTTATTTTTTTGACAGTGAATATAGTTAATATTTTATAATAACTTTAAGTGGAGTATAATCTATAAGAAATATTGGATCAGTATGTTGTACACCAGAACTTAATATGTATTGTAAATCAACTATAATTTTTTAAAAAATGTCAAACTCATTGAAACAGAGTATAGAATCTTGCTAACCAGGGTTTGAGGTGGGGATATGGGGAAATGTTGGTCTGTGGTACAAATTTCAGTTCTGCAAGATAAATAAGTCCTAGAAATCTAATGTACAACAATGTGACTGTAGTTAACAATATTGTATACTTGAAATTTGCTAAGAGGATGTATCTTAGGTGTTCTCACGAGAAACACACACATACACACAAGGTAACTTTGTGAGGTGATGGACGGGTTAATCAGTTTGTTTGTGGTGAATATTTCAGAATGTATACATATCAAATCACCCATTTTTATATCTTAAATATGAACAATTTTAATTTTCAACTATAAAGTTGTAGGAGAAAAAGTATAAATTAAGACAGAAAGCTTAACTGTGTGGAAGTGAGACTGGAATTGAAAGGATACAAATAATAGCTCACATTTATTGAGAGTTTACTATATGTCAGACAGTATTCTAAGTGTTTGAACTATTAATATTCCCAGATAAGGAAACTGAGGCAAAGAAAGGTGAAGTAACTTTCAGCTAATGAGTGATAGACTGGGATGTCAAATTCAGGCAGTGTAGTTTCACAGTGTATGCTCTTGGCTATTATGTTTACATCCTCAATAAATGAGCTATTTGAAGAGAGAAATAATAGAAGTTTAGAAACACATAACTGGGGGCACAGAGAATGTTAAGAATCAGTCGTTATGTGAATGGGTGATGCTGTTATTAAAAACTGGGGCTTAACTGTATGTTAAATGGAAATTGTTGTATCTGTACTTTCTGCTTTGCATGATTGTAAGCTCAAAAGAGATGAAGGGCTGCATTGCATACTAGAGGTGGTATCCAGATAATCTAGAGCCTCATGGCTCTCTGCTGAGAATATCTACCAGAGACAAGGATATCACTCTCTGGAACCCCTCGCAATGAATCCCAATCTTTAGAGTGCAATAAAGCAGGCATTTCTTCAGCTCTCTTAGTTCCAAAGAACCTGTGGAATACCAGTAATAGAAAAAAAGTATACCCAGGTTGCATACCAAGGTTGGGTTCTATACAAACTCTAATACAGTATATGTTTACAAGAAAAGAGTTCCCCTTCCTAGTCCAGGGTGTCCAAATCTCACTTCTGAGCTGGAGATGAATGGGGATGAGGAGTCTTCAAGGAGAGGGTACAAACTGATGACTGAAAAGTTATTTCTGGCCCATAGGCAGGTTTCTTTGAATCTGTGATGTTATAAAATTTGCTTAATTACATGCCAACATTCAAAATCTAGGATGTTTCACATAAAAATCATGATTCTTTTTAATTTGGGAGATTTGGTAATACTTATTTGGAGTTGAGTGATAGTTCTCCTTCAGATGGGGCAATTTGCTCACTCCCCCAGCCCCCGCCCTCAGCCCCCAGGTCTGCTTTACTTATTCTTTCTAATGTCCACCTTTCATTTCTAATGAGAACAAAGATATGTTATAGGTTGGTAAATGATGCTGAGCTCCAAAAGCCTGCTTTAATTTCACTGTACTTTTCAATACTCAATAAAACTTGTGGGACTCTGGTAGCAAGGGAGGGAGTATTATCTGCCTTAATCTTTTTATAAATATTATGACTTCCCAATCAGGAAGACCTACAGGTGCTCAATGGGAATGATAACTATTCAGAAGACACCAGGTTTAGTGTTTTCTTAGGCTGGTTTCATGAAAGATACCGTAGAGTAGAAACAAGACATAGGGGTAAAAGCCATGAATGGAACCTGTGCCGATGAGTATAAATAGATCAACCTTTGTTTCAAGACTTTCTTCTCTTCCTGTCACTCAGAGATTGTGTGTGTGTGTGTGTGTGTGTGTGTGTGTGTGTGTGTGTGTGTGTGTTGGGGGTAGGGTGGAAGTGGGCAGACCTGTATGGATTCTTCGGTGGGCTTTCAGGTGAGAGCTTTTGGTGTACACTTTGCTGCATCCCGCAAAGTCACACTGGTGAATCCGTCTTCTCTTCAAGTCAAGGGACTCTTCTCCCTGTATTTGGCTCATTGCTGCTGGTCTGAGCAAAGAAAGAGAGATAAGGCCAAAGAGTGATTTTAAAGTGGAGGCTAAATAAATGGACTTACATATAATGGGATCACCGGATACATGCATTTAATTTATGCAAATTTAATACCATCCCCCCCAATAATTGAAATAGCTCAAGCAATTCCCTCAACTAAGCCATTCTACTCAGTAAATGCAGGTCCCACAAGGTGGTAATGTTTCTTTGGGTGGTTTCTGTTCCCAAGCAGTATGAGCATTTCACTCTAATAAGCTTCATTCTTAGGTTTAAAGAAATGTATTTTTCATCCAACATGGTTGCTAAAACACAAACCAATGATAAGGTTGCTTTAAACTTACAGAGAGAAAGAGAATGCAACTGTACTTTATAGGAAATTTGTAAATTTTCCAAGGGTAAAAACTGATGATCTAAAATTAAAACATTATTGTGTCATAACATCCATGTCCATGCACATGTGTGCATACAAGCTCATACCTTCACTGAAAAGGCAGTTTACCTATATTTTGTTGTCCTCAAATTCTTACTATTGTGTCTGAGAATTTGTTCCACTTTTACCACAGACACACACACAGAGACAGACTTGAAGTAAAGATAAAAGTACTTACTCTTGTACCTGAAAACCCTGTAAGGCTGAGGATCCACTCTCAATTGTACTCTCCTCACTGTCACTTGGGATCTCCAGTGGAGACATGGAGGTGGGGTCAACTTTAACTAAAAGCAAAGAAAAGGAGCAGTGTGGGCTACAAATATATGAGCCTCTAATCATTTTCAGGATTCCCAGTTTGGCCCACAATGAAAAGTATCAGCAAGATAGAGAAATAAAGAAAAAGCAAAGATGGAAGAAGTACATTTATATGGAAGGAAGAGAAGAGCATTTAAAATTTTAGCAGAGCAGGATAAAGAAATTCCTTTGAGGGAAGGGTAGTGTGGAGCACTCTCACTAGAATGAGCTTCTCTAGGATAGTGAGTAAGATAAGATAGTGGGTTTCTCTAGGATAAGGTCTGGGTATGATTCAACTCCCTATCTCGAGGACCAAAGACAGTGTCTGTTGAAAAGTCAGGTTCAATTCGTATTTGTTGAATCAAACTCTAAATAGTTCCCTGGCTGTCCTCAGATCAATGCCTAGGCTCATGCTAGAGGTGAGAACATCCCCTTTGGCTTTTGTGTTCCTTAATGGAAACACAGAATGAGATGAGACACATAATGAATGTCTAGTAGGTGCTTGATACATGTTAATGTCCTCCCCTTCCACCTATGTTGGCAGAAGCCCTTAAATATTTATTGTCAACCAATGGTGTTTCTGACGCCTAACAAAACTCAGTCAGATGGTCAGACATCTCCTAGATCTAGTGAAAGCTTCAAATTTTCTATATAGCAGAAACTTAAGGGTGGCAATAAAGTTGGGGATGGGGAGTATTTGGCTAGCGCAGTCACCTCCATACATTGTGTATCATTCACTAAAACGTTTTAAGCATATAGCTGTGTCTGTGTCTCTGCATGCATATGTGTGTGTTTATGATATAAATGTACTAGCATCCTAAAATGTTGTGTGCAATATAAAAAATAAACAAAATAACATGTAAAGGGTGAGACAATACAAATAGAAGTTTTGATGCTTTCTTTTTATGCTCCAAATACTTTGTGCAATACCCCCTTTGTCCCCCACCAAGGTGTAAGCATACCATTTGGAGACCACTGTGCTAATGGTCTTAGCTTGAAACTACATTGAACACTTTAAAATTTATTCCGTTTATTTAAAATGGTTCTGGTGGACTGATGGATATTATGGTGGTGGGGGGGAATTCAAAGCCCATCAAACCATCCCTTGGTGTTACCACTGCCTTGATATCAGCAAACTCTCACACAAAGAATTTTATTTTCCCATTTCCTGTTTTGTTTGGCTCTCTCCCTATATGAAAATTGATAATTGTATTTTAAATAACCCCCTCAGGGGATCTCAAAAACAAGATTGTTATGAATACTTATAATTACCACAATTAACCACTAATCGATAATGGCATTTTTATTCAAAAGAACCCGGCGCAGTCTCAGCAACTTGATGCTTAGTATGTCATTCTCCTACATTTAGTGAGGGGAAGATCACAAGGCATGGCATTGAATTTCAAAGGTAGAAAACTCTTAGGAAGTTTTTTTTTACACTGAGCTGAAATCTGGTTCCTAGTCATTTCCACCCGCATATCTCCCCTTTGGTATTTTTAATTCATGCTAAACATTTATCATCTCCTTTCTGACATGGGTTTTAGTCCTCTCACCATCTTAATCTTTCTCCTCTGATTATACTCCAATTTCCCAACATCCTTCCTAAAGTTGCACATCCAAAACTGCTTGTAATTCTACAGATGCTGTGAAGATAAATATCTTGAACCACTTCAAGAAGCCATATAATTTTCTTCCATCATTCTCCATTACAAACTAGATATGTCTCTAGGAGGGGAACTGGGTAGCTGGGGGATAGTGGTGAAAGGGAGATAAACATAGCTTTCTGAATTCTGAACGTATTTTAAAAATAAGTAAAAAGTAAGATTACAGCATATGAACTCTCTCCTGGAAACAATTTCAAGTTTGTTCATCACATTATTTGTTACAAGACAACTACTATCTACCACTGTGCTCTCTGGAGATACACAAAGAAAAATAAGATGGAGTCTTGTCCTCGAGAAATTTACAATTCAATTGGGAAGAATGCCCATATATTTGTGATACAGGCATGTAAAAAAGTAACATGGAATGTGATAGATGCCAGATGAGGTGGAACACAGGAAAGATGGCAAAATTTCAAAGAAAACTATTTTACCTGTAGGGAAGAGAAAAGGTACAGTGCTGGGAGAGGCTGAGAGATAAGGCTGGCTATGTATATAGGGCTAGAAACATTCTCAACTTTTCTACCAAAGCATTCCTAATGGCATAGAAGACTAAACACATCCTCCTGGAAAGTCCCCGTGTAGTTGCTTTAGTAGCTTAAAACTATTTTTGAAGGTCATGTTTTAAAATATTATTCAAATATTATATTTTTCTCTTTAATAAAACCATATTTTAAAAATATAAAATGTTTTAAATTACTTACTGTCAAATAATAGAGAGGTTCCAGGAAGATATATAGTATTTCACACAAAGATATGTATACTCCAGTTTGAGAAACATGGGCTAAATGAAAAAGATTCTTTGTACATTTGTAAGCATTGAAGAGACATGATAAAAACAGTATTTATGAAAAATTTCTCTTAAAGCTGCATGCAAGAATAATTGGAAACGAAATAGGAGATAGGGCATTCAAAAAGGGAATAGATGAAGGAAGGTAAGGTCCATCAAAGGGGCAGATTGATGCTCACCTGATCCAGCATTTTTGCCATCTCCTCCAATGAGTGGGACTGTAATGGCTGCAGGGCTCCCGTCTGCAGGCAAAGTAGTATACACCATGGGCAGCGATTGCACCATCACTGGGATGGCCTTCAGGCTACCCATCTTATTTGGCAGATTGACTGAGGGGATGGTGTGAATCACATGTAAGATCTGCTGACCACCAGTGCCCTGAGAGGAGGCTAGGATAGAGCCTGGAGTCAGAACAGTAGGGATGTTTGCTGAAGTGCCTGTGTCTGATGTTGAAGTGGATACTACAAGAGTCTGGGAAGCAGACTGTGGCTTGGGAGGACGTATTGGAGCTTGCAGCATACTGGCAGGCTGAAGAGGAGACTTTGGCTTGTGAAAGGAGAGGTCAACTGGTTCCACCTGGGGCAGGTTGAAATCATTAGCCAGAAGTTCTTCTGGGGGCTCAATCTTGATGTCATTTAACAGTGCTGGGTTCTCCATGGGGTTGGCATCCAGGAGTGGTGGAGATGTCATATTACCTCTGTCTGCTGCCTTAAGGGAATCTCTAATTTTAACAGGGCCAGTGACCTAAAATAAATACATAAACAAATGAGAGATGCAAACAGTGAGTGTTAGTACCCTGAAGAAGAGAGATGTGAGCAATGAAAGAAAGAAATCTCTATTCTGTTGTCATGGACAGAATATACAGGGAGTTGAGAAAAATGAGGCAAGAGGAAAAAGTAAAACAAGGGTAAAGAGGAAAAAAGAGGGAAACTTTATTGAGTACCAGCATCAGGCACTGTATAAGGCAATTGATACAAATTATTTCATTTAAACTTTATAATAATTCTGCAAGATTAATTAGAGTCAACACATCTGAGTATCCACTATTAGTACTGTGTTAAGCTCAGTGAGGGCACAAATGAATAAGGTATAGCCACGAAGTACATACTAATATACCAACTACAATGATAGAATAATATGAGTTGCTTATAAGTCATAACATAATAAGTGAAGCAGCAGATATACAAGCAAGGAATTTTAGAAAAAGAAAAGGGAATGATTCATTCTGTCTAGAAGATCAGGGAAGGTTTCAAGGAGAAAGTGATATTTCAGATGAGTCTTAGAGAATTAATAGAAGTTCTGTAAGAAGAGAAAGGTAAAAAAAAATTTCCATCTACAGAGACATAACAACAAACAATATGCTTAGGGAATAATGATGCAGTACAGTCAGTTGTATTAAATGCAAAATCTAACTGTGCAACTTTTAAATTTAAAAATACTAATTAAGGGACTTCCCTGGTGGTCCAGTGGTTAAGACTCTGTGCTTCCAATACAGGGGGCGCAGGTTTGATTCCTGGTCGGGGAACTAAGATCCCACATGCAGCATGGCCAAAAAGTAAATACTAATTAAATGATCACTTTACAGGTAATATATAAAATAATATAAAACCTCAACCTAATTACAATTTTTCTGAGTTCCATGAATTCAAAGATCAAGGATATTCCCAATTAAAAAATGGGTAGAAGGGAACAATCATCAACAGGAAGACACTGGAACTCACCAAAAAAGATACCCCACATCCAAAGACAAAGGAGAAGCCCCAGTGAGATGGTAGGAGGGGCACAATCACAATAAAATCAAATCCCATAGTTGCTGGATGGGTGACTAACAAACCAGAGAACATTTATACCACAGAAGTCCACCCACTGGAGTGGAGGTTCTGAGCCCCACGTAAGGCTTCCCATCCTGGGGGTCTGGCAAGAGGAGGAGGACTTCTTAGAGAATCAGACTTTGAAGGCTAGCGGGATTTGATTGCAGGACTTTGACAGGACTGGGGGAAAGAGAAACTCCACTCTTGGAGTGCACACACAGGGTGGTGTGTGTGTTGGGACCCAAACGAGGGAGCAATGACCCCATGGGAGACAGAACGAGACCTGCCTGCTGGTGTTGGAGGGTCTCCTGCAGAGGCAGGGGGTGGCTGTGTCTCACCGTGAGGACAAGGACACTGGCAGCAGAATTTCTGGGAAATACTCCTTGGTGTGAGCCCTCACAGAGTCCGCCATTAGCCCGAACAAAGAGTCCGGGTAGGCTCCAGTGTTGGGTCGCCTCAGGCCAAACAACCGACAGAGAGGGAACCCAGCCCCACCCATCAGCAGACAAGTAGAATAACGTTTTACTGAGCTCTGCCTACCAGAGCAACAGCCAGTTCTACCCACCACCAGTCCCTTCCATCAGGAAACTTGCACAAGCCTCTTAGATAGCCTCATCCACCAGAGAACAGACAGTGGAAGCAAAAAGAACTACAGTCCTGCAGCCTGTGGAACAAAAACCACATTCATAGAAAGATAGACAAAATGAAAAGGCAGAGGACTATGTACCAGATGAAGGAACAATATAAAACCCCAGAAAAACAACTCAATGAAGTGGAGATAGGCAACCTTCCAGAAAAAGAATTCAGAATAATGAAAGAGAAGATGAGCCAGGACTGTGGAAAAAGAATGGAGGCAAAGATAGAGAACATGCAAGAAATGTTTAACAAAGAACTAGAAGAATTAAAGAACAAGCAGAGATGACAAATGCAATAACTGAAATGAAAAATACACTAGAAGGAATCAATAGCAGGATAACTGAGGCAGAAGAATGGATAATTGACCTGGAAGAGAGAATGGTGGAATTCACTGCTGTGGAACAGAATAAAGAAAAAAGAATGAAAAGAAATGAAGACAGCCTAAGAGACTTCTGGGACAATATAAAATGCAACAACATTTGCATTATAGGGGTCCCAGAGGAGAAGAGAGAGAGAAGGAACTGAGGAAATATTTGAATAGATTATAGTCGAAAACTTCCCTAATATGGGAAGGAAATAGGCACCCAAGTTCAGGAAGTGCACAGAGTCCCATACAGGATAAACCCAAGGAGAAACAGGCTGAGACACATAGTAATCAAATTGGCAAAAAATTAAAGACAAAGAAAAAATATTGAAAGCAGCAAGGGAAAAATGACAACATACAAGGGAACTCCCATAAGGTTAACATACAAGGGAATTCCCATAAGGTTAGCAGCTGATTTCTCCGAGGAAACTCTCCAAGCCAGAGGGAATGGCATGACATATTTAAAATGATGAAAGGGAAGAACCTACAATCAAGATTACTCTACCTGGCAGGGATTTCATTCAGATTTGATGCAGAAATCAAAAGCTTTACAGACAAGCAAAAACTAAGAGAATTCAGCACCACCAAACCAGCTCTACAACAAATGCTAAAGGAACTTCTCTAAGTGGGAAAAACAAGAGAAGAAAAGGACCTACAAAAAACAAACACAAAACAATTAAGAAAATGGTAATAGGAACATACATATCAATAATTACCTTAAATGTGAATGGATTAAATGCTCCAACCAAAAGACACAGGCTAGTTGAATGGATACAAAAACAAGACCCATATATATGCTCTCTACCAGAGACCCACTTCAGACCTAGAGACACATACAGACTGAAAGTGAGGGGATAGAAAAAGATATTCCATGGAAATATCAACAGAAGACAAGAGTAGCAATTATCATATCAGACAAAATAGAATTTAAAGTAAAGAATGTTACAAGAGAAAAGGAAGGACACTACATAATCATCAAGGGAGCAATCCAAGAAGATATAACAATTATAAATATATATGCACCCAATATAGGAGCACATCAATACATAAGGCAACTGCTAACAGCTATAAAAGAGGATATCAACAATAACACAATAATAGTGGGTGACTTTAACACCTCACTAACACCAATGGACAGATCATCCAAACAGAAAATTAATAAGGAAACATAAGCTTTAAATGACACATAGACCTGACAGATTTAGTTGATATTTATAGTACATTCCATCCAAAAACAGCAGATTACATTTTCTTCTCAAGTGTGCATGGAACATTCTCCAGGATAAACATCTGGGTTACAAATTAAGCCATGGTAAATTTAAGAAAACTGAAATCATATCAAGCATTTTTTTCTGACCACAATGCTATGAGATTAGAAATCAGTTACAGGAAAAACAAAAACAAAAATGTAAAAAACACAAACACATGGAGGCTAAGCAATACGTTACTAAATAACCAAGAGATCACTGAAGAAATCAAAGAGGAAATCAAAAAATACCTAGAGACAACTGGAAACAGAATCACGATGATCCAAAACCTATGGGATGCAGCAAAAGCAGTTATAAGAGGGAAGTTTATAGCAATGCAAGCCTACCTCAAGAAACAAGAAAAATCTCAAATAAACAACCTAAACTTAAACCTAAAGGAATTAGAGAAAGAAGAACAAACAAAACCCAAAGTTAGCAGAAGGAAAGAAATCATAAGGATCAGAGCAGAAATAAATGAAATAGAAACAAAGAAAACAATAACAAAGATCAATAAAACTAAAAGCTGGTTCTTTGAGAAGATAAACCAAATTGATAAGCCATTAGTCAGACTCATCAAGAAAAACAGGAAGAGGCCTCAAATCAATAAAATTAGAAATGGAAATACGAGAAGTTACAACAGACACCACAGAAATACAAAGCATCCTAAGAGACTACTACAAGTAAATCTATGCTAATAAAATGGACAACCAGGAATAAATGGACAAGTTCTTAGAAAGGTATAACCTTCTAAGATTGAACAAGGAAGAAATAGAAAATATCAATAGACCAATGACAAGTAATGAAATTGAACCTGTGATTAAAAATCTTCCAACAAACAAAACTCCAGGACCAGATGGCTTCAGGTGAATTCTATCATTTAGAGGAGACCTAACACCCCTCCTTCTCAAACTAGTCCCAAAAATTGCAGAGGAAGGAACACCCCCAAACTGATTCTATGAAGCCACCATCACCCTGATACCAAAACCAGACAAAGATACTACAAAAAAAGAAAATTACAGACCAATATCACTGATGAATGTACATGCAATTATCCTCAACAAAATGCTAGCAAACAGAATCCAACAGCACATTAAAAGGATGATACACCATGATCAAGTGAGATTTATCCAAGGGATGCAAGGATTCTTCAATATACACAAATTAATCAATGTGATACACCATATTAACAAAGTGAAGAAGAAAAAACATATGATTATCTCAATAGATGCAGAAAAAGCTTTTGACAAAATTCAACAGCCATTTATGATAAAAACTCTCCAGAAAGTGGGCATAGAGGGAAATTACCTCTACATAATAAAGGCCATATACGACAAACCCACAGCAAAGATCATCCTCAAAGGTGAAAATCTGAAAGCATTTCCTCTAAAGTCAGGAATAAGACAAGGATGTCCACTCTCACCACTATTATTCAACACAGTTTTGGAAGTCCTAGCCACAGCAATCAGAGAAGAAAAAGAAATAAAACGAATACCAATTGGAAAAGAAGAAGTAAAACTGTCACTCTTTGCAGATGACATGATACTATACATAGAGAATCCTAAAAATGCCACCAGAAAACTAATAGAAATAATCAATGAATTTGGTAAAGTTTCAGGATACAAAATTAAGGAACAGAAGTCTCTTGCATTGTTATACATTAATGGTGAAAAATCTGAAAGAGAAATTAAGGAAACACTCCCATTTACAATTGCAACAAAAAGAGTAAAATACCTAAGAATAAACCTACCTAGGGAGACAAAAGACCTGTATGCAGAAAACTATAAGACACTGATGAAAGAAATTAAAGATGATACAAAGAGATGGAGTTATATACCATACTCTTGGATTGGAAGAAGCAATAATGTGAAAATGACTATACTACCCAAATCAATCTATAGATTCCATGCAATCCCTATCAAATTACCAATGGCATTTTTTACAGAACTAGAACAAAAAAATTAAAGTATTTATGGAGACACAATAGACCAAGAAGAGCCAAAGCAGTCTTGAGGGAAAAAAAACGGAGCTGGAGGAATCAGACTCCCTGACTTCAGACTATACTACAAAGCTACAGTAATCAAGACAATATGGTACTGACAAAAAAGCAGAAACATATATCAATGGAACAGGGTAGAAAGCCCAGAGATAAACCCATGCACCTATAGTCAACTAATCTATGACAAAGGAGGAAAAGATATACAACGGAGAAAAGACAGTCTCTTCAATAAGTGATGCTAGGAAAACTGGACAGCTACATGTAAAAGAATGAAATTAGAACACTCCCTAACACCATACACAAAAATTAACTCAAAATGGATTACAGACCTAAATGTAAGACCGGACACTATAAAACTGTTAGAGGAAAACATAGGAAGAACACTCTTTGACATAAATAACAGCAAGATCTTTTTTGATCCATGTCCTAGAGTAATGGAAATACAAACAAACATAAACAAATGGGACCTAATGAAACTTAAAATCTGTTGCAAAGCAAAGGAAACTACAAACAAGATGAAAAGACAGCCCTTAGAATGAGAGAAAATATTTGCCAATGAATCAACGGACAAAGGATTAATCTCCAAAATATATGAACAGCTCATGAAGCTCAATATTAAGAAAAACAAAGAACCCAATCCAAAAATGGGCAGAAGACCTAAATAGACTTTTCTCCAAAGAAGACATAGATGGCCAAGAAGCACATGAAAAGCTGCTCAACATCACTAATTATTAGAGAAATGCAAATCAAAACTACAACGAGGTATCACCTCACACTAGTTAGAATGAGCATCATGAGAAAATCTACAAACCACAAATGCTGGAGACGCTGTGGAGAAAAGGGAACCCTCTTGCACTGTTGGTAGGAATGTAAATTGATACAGCCACTATGGAGAACATTATGGAGGTTCCTTAAAAACCTAAAAATAGAATTACCTTATGACCTAGCAATCCCAGTACTGGACATATACCCTGAGAAAACCATAATTCAAAAAGTCACATGTACCCCAATGTTCATTGTAGCACTATTTACAATAGGCAGGTAATGGAAGCAACCTAAATGCCCATTGACAGATGAATGGATAAAGAAGTTGTGGTACATATATACAAGGGAATATTACTCAGCCATGAAAAGGAAAGAAATTGGGTCATTTGTAGAGACATGGATGAATCTAGAGACTGTCATACAGAGTGAAGTATATCAGAAAGAGAAAAACAAATATCGTATATTAACGCATATATGTGGAACCTAGAAAAATGGTATAGATGAACTGGTTTTAAGGGCAGAAATTGAGACACAGATGTACAGAACAATCATATGGACACCAAGGGGGAAAGCGGCGGGTGGGGTGGTGGTGCTGTCATGAATTGGGAGATTGGGATTGACATGTGTTCACTGTTGTGTATGAAATGGATAACAAATAAGAACCTGCTGTATAAAAAATAAAATAAAAATTTAAAAGTTAAAAAAAATTGGGTAGAAGACTTGAATAGACATTGTCCAAAGAAGACATACAGATGGCCAACAGGCACATGAAAAGATGTTCAACATTGTTAATTATCAGAGAAATGCAGATCAACACAACAATGAGATATCACCTCACACCTGTCAGAATGACTATCATCAAAAAGTCTACAAATAACAAATGTTGGAGAGGATGTGGAGAAAAAGGAACCCTCCTACACTGTTGGGAATATCAGTTGTTGTAGCCACTATGGAAAACAGTATGGAGATTCCTCAAAAAATTAAAAATACAACTATCATATGCTTCAGCATTTCCACTCCAGGGTATGCATTTGGAAAAACAACAACAACAACAAAAAAACACTAATTCAAAAAGATACATGCCACCCAATGTTCACAGAAGCACTATTCATAACTGTCAAATTTGGAAGCAACCCATGTCCATCAATAGACGAATAGATAAAGATGTGGTATATATATATAACTTGTAATAACTTCTAATGGAGTATTATATGTAAAAATGCTGAATCACTATGCTGTACACCTGAAACTTATATAAAATTATAATTCAACTATACTTCAATTTAAAAAAAAAAAGGTCAAGGATATTGTGGACTGTTTACTGCCATTGCCAAGCAATATCTGGACCTTGAAGATGGCTTTGGAGATAGTAGTGTTACTTAGCCAGTAAACAAACAAGACTCCATTCTCTATCAGGATTATACTTGAGGTGTGGGAGTTCTGAATTATGAGAGATGTTCAGGAATGCATCCCTTACACAAAATATGACTATGCTTTATTTTTGGAATATGAGAGAAAGTGAATTTCAAGGAAAGGCTGGGTGAGATAAAAGATAATTGTTTTGAGGAGGGGAGTGACATGGGCAGAGCTATTTCTGTGATATTTAACTAGCTCCTTAATGAAGGATAGATTCAAGAAGGAATAAGACAGGATTTAAAGAGGTCAAAATGGAATCATAAGGAAAAATCTTGGTAAGACATTTATGAGACAATTGGATAAATTTGAATATTAACTGCATATTGGATGATATTAAAGAATTACTGGTAATTTTTAAAGGACTCAATCCATAATATCATTATCCATAATATCATTATCAAATGATATTATGGTTATGATTTTTAAATTTTAGATGAAAGATAATATGGGCCTTAACTCAGAGAATGATGAGGGGCAAGAATAGGCAGTGTTCTCTTGTTCTGACTTTCTTTAAAATACCCTCCGAGCATGCTGAGCATGAATAAAGGCACCAAGAAGTATCCACATTTTACTCGCAGAATTTAGCCAGACAGCCATCTGATTTCTCCCTCTGCTATTCTATGGTATTTTTGGTTTCTCGATTTACAGGACCTAATCCCAACTCACGCCTTGTTTGTGGTCCACATATTGCTTCAATCTGCCCCTCTAAGACATGTCTTCTGTGATTTGTCCCACTGTTTGACATACTTCTAATGTAATCCATCCCTCATGGGTGGATTCACTCCATCCAGGTAAGGTGAGCAGTAGAATTGTGTTGGTGGGGAGGGGGAGGATGTGGAGAAGTTGTCAAGAATGGCTGTGCTGAACTTAAAAATTCCTTCTCCTCTGAATCCCTAATATCAACTTAAGCTCCTATTTTTCCCATATTTCCTACCTGTCCCTTCACCTAACTAGCTCCCTTCCCAGATTAAAGAGGCAGAATCCCAGGAATATCTGAGATAACAGAGATTATCCTGATAACACTGAGAAATAGAGTTACAACAGAAAGCATAAGAAGAGGTTAGGTTGGGAATTCCCTGGTGTTCCAGTGTTTAGGACTCGGGGCTTTCATTGCCATGGCCTGGCTTCAATCCCTGGTCGGGGAACTAAGATCCAGCAAGCAGTGGGGCATGGCCAAGAAAAACAAAACAAAACAAAACAAAAACAAAAGAAGAGCTTAGGTATAATATCGTTTCTCTAGAAGTATGTAGACTGTGGGTGCAGATATAGAAATAAACAGTCTGCCAGTATACATTAAGGAAAGATCTAGTTAAATTTTCAGGGAGTTTCTGGACTCTGCTTTAGTCCCAGAAACCTAAGGGTGCAGATATAGAAATAAACAGTCTGCCAGTATACATTAAGGAAAGATCTAGTTAAATTTTCAGGGAGTTTCTGGACTCTGCTTTAGTCCCAGAAACCTAAGGAAGCTGAAGTTCTGAATGTTAAATATAAAATGGATATTACTTTGGCAAACTTACTATCTTTTGCTAAATAGAGGCCATCTCCTAGACCTTGAGTGTTGCCGAGAATAATGTCATGAGTTCAAGGCCTTGTGATCTATTTTATACATAGTAGTTTTTATCCCTTAATCCCCTACCCCTAATTTGTCTACTCCCCTTTGGTAGCCACTTAACTTACTATCTTTTGCTAAATAGAGGCCATCTCCTAGACCTTGAGTGTTGCCGAGAATAATGTCATGAGTTCAAGGCCTTGTGATTAGCTAGTACTCAATCCACAGTTATTCATTATATTGACAAATATATTATTCAGGAAAATCCAAAATGGAAACTGACTGATGAAAGTATAGAACTTGAAGAACATATAGGCTATTCTTATTGCCTTGACGAAATAAGATCTTGCAGGGTCCTGCTTCAGCAAACCATCATGAGTTGTCCTTCTGTAGACCAAGTCTGCCCTGTGGTCTAACAATTCTTAACAAAAACCCTGTCCACAATAAGGCTTCAGTCATTACTCTTCTTCTGCCATCATCACAAGACTTTATTTTTAATTTTTTTAAAATGAGATATTTACATGAAGCTGTTGACAATTAGAAAAAAAGTAACAAGCAGAGCCACATGAGTGACTGATACAGATAATTTAGCATTCCAGGAGTTCAGGGCACTAGAGATTAGTGAGAGCTGGGGTTATCAATTAAAGTTCTTTATGAAAGAGAAGAAATTAGAATTTGGGTCCTACGGATAGTGTGGGATTTGGTAAATTAAACAGGCTGACTGAAACACATTCCAGAAAGAAAGAATGGTTTGGGAAAAGGTGTCACTGAGAACCATTGAGAAATGAATGACCCAATTAGGTAATATTATAGAAACATTGTTAATTTTCCTGGGTGTATTAGTGTTGATGTAATTATGCAGGAGAATGTCATCATTTGTATGTGATGCATGATGAATTATTTAGGCTTGAAGTTTCTTGATGTAAGTTACTTTCAAAGGTAATAAGTGAGAAAGAGAGAGAGAGAGGGAGAGAATCACACAGAGAGAGGCAGAGAAAGAGAGAGAGTATATACAACTATGTGAGAAAATGTGCCAAAATGTTAAAAATATTAAGTTGGAGGGGGGAAGATATGTATGATACAGTATGAACCTTAGATCTGCTCATACACTTTTTCCAAGAAATCCTACTTCTGGGAAATAATCATAAACCATAAACAAAGGACAGGTGACAAGCAAGTACTCATTCATTATATGGTATGGTGATGTAGGAATTCAAAGAAGTGAGAGCAGGATGTGTGTACTGAGCTAGACACCCACCCACCAATCCTACCTCATGACATAAACAAATCATGTAATGAACCAAACTAGGAGGCTTCTGCCCACTAAGATGTTGCCAGCATTGCACTATTATAGAACACAAGCTCTGGGCCTGGGACATGGTTAGTGTTTTGTGGCCATGTACCACAAGTACCCTAGCTTTACTAAAAACAAGATATCTTGGAAATGGCAAGAAATGAACAAACAAAAAAATGCTTAGATCATCTACTATCCAGAATTTTCTATACATTGCACCAATTTCAAAGTGACCTCAAATTTTGGAACCTTACTCTACTTAACGCATGGAAAAACATTTTGAATTGTATTTAGGTGTACTGAGATTTCAAAATAAGATAGCTATGCATGCTTGACAACATTTCCCTGAATTTTTTTATTACAAGTTTAATCAATTTTTAACTCTTATACTCAGCTTCCTCTTAGTATTTACTATAACAAAGCACCAGCAACAAGCAGAAGTTTTGCAATAATTAGCAACTTTTGATGTGCTAATAGTTCCTAAATGGCAACACCTACAAGTAAGGTAAATAAGACATTACATTGGATTTAATGTCATTAAAAGAGTATAAGGGCATCTCATCCATATGCACATGTAACAAACAAATTCAGTTGTACACCAAAGGCAAAGCATTTAATGATTAAAAACATTTTTTTCTAAAATATGATTCTTAATTGTCAGCCAGATACTTTATCTGGTGACTTAAGTAAAGAAACAGATCAGTACTGGATACACAAAACTGTATGTTCAATTTTACAGGCAATTTAAAGGATTTTCAAGGATAATTTTGACTGTATTTGGTTTTCACTTATGCAATGACATTAGAACTCAACCCTGAGCAAGATGGGACTTCCACATCTAACACAGAGTGGTTAGCTGTAAAAACCAGGCAATCTGTTTTGAATCCTTGTTCGGGAATGCCCAAGGTCACAACTTTCTTATCTGTAAAATGGGAACATTAAGAATACATATCTGTGATGGTTAATTTTATGTGTCAACTTGGCTGGGCCAGGTGCCCAGATATTTGGTCAAACATTATTCTGAATGTTTCTGTGAAGAAGTTTTTTTTTTGGGTGAGATTAATGTTTAAATCATTGAATTTTGACTAAAGCAGATTACCCTCCATAATGTGAGTTGGCCTCATCCAATCACTTGAAGGCTTCAATAAACAGAGACTGATCTCCAAGGAAGAACAAATTCTTCCAGCAGTCTGCCTTTGGACTAGAACTGTAAATCTTCTATGGCTCTCCAGCTTGGCAGCCTACCCCATCCGATTTTGGATACACTAGGATTCGATAATCATGTGAGCCAATTTCTTAAAATCTTTCTCTCTCTGGGGTGTGCAGAAAAGGGAACGCTCCTACATTGTTGGTGGGAGTGTAAACTGATGCAGTCACTATGGAAAACAGTATGGAGGTTCCTCAAAAAAACTAAAAATAGAGTTGCTATATGATCCTGCATTCCCACTCCTGGGCATATATCCGGGACATAGAGAACAGACTTGTGGTTGCTAAGGGGGAGAGGGTGGGGGAGGGATGGATTGGGAGTTTGGGATTAGCAGATGGAAACTATTATATATAGAAGGAATAAACAAAAAAGACTGTGTAGCACAGGGAACTATATTCAGTATCCTGTGATAAACCATAATGGAAAATAATATGAAAAAGAATGTGTATATATATATATATATATCTGAATCTCTTTGCTGTACAGTAGAAATTAATACAACATTGTAAATCAACTACACTTCAATAAAATAAATATTTAAAAATTCTTTCTCTATAAATAGGTAGATAGATATAGATATATTTGGATAGATCTATAGATATAGATATATTTTTATTTTATATGTAAAGTTATATATTTATATATAATATATATATATTAATTATATATATAGACAGATAGATATAGATAGAGTAGATAGATATAGATAGATACATATTTTATGTATATCTATAGATAGAGAGAAATTGAGAAATACACATTCTGGTGGTTCTGTTTATCTGGAGATCCCTGACTAACACACTATCCAACAGTTATTGTGAGGATTAAATAAGACATTGCATTTAGTCTTCAGAGTGCCCAAAATATGGACTAGTGCTAGATAAATGACTGCTGTTGTCTACGAAGTGTCTAATCTTGTCCCTATAACCTTGATTCCAAAGGCTATGTTACTTTTACGCCAGATTTACTCCCTATTTGAACCAGAAACCCAGGCATCCAGGTACCTCCTGGAAACCTCCCTTCATTCACCCCTTCTCAGCTCCCAACATGTTGTTAGAAAGAAAAATGAGCTTCAGCTCTATGACAATTACCAGATACTCAACACTATTATGGCTCAATATTAGTATCTCATTTTCTTGATAACTGACCTGTTTGAATATATGCTTTGAGCCACCTTCTGAATTAAGTTGGACCTCCAAGTTGTTTATGAGTTGATCCATATCTGGAAAAGAATCAAGGGAAAGACAATTTAAAAATTAAATCTAACCCACTATATGCATATAGTATGCCATTTACCCCTGGTTACTCCTGTTTGTATTCTATGAACATTATTTTTCAGGACTTAATAGATACTGAGAAGTCAGTATTTGGACAACACTCTAATTTACATATTCTACTCACCAAGATAGAGCTCCGACTGGTCCCCAACAATACTAGCTGCCTCCTCCCCTCACATCCTGTATGCACATGAATCTGTTTCTTCCAACATCTCCAACTAGCACTATCTTCACAGGAATATCATCATAGCTACATAGTTTCCAGAATCCTCCCCTTCCTGGCCTAGTTCTCATTCTAAAGAGTTCCATGCTCCTGTGTGGATATTTACCCTAATGAACTTGCTTACACATCAGCGCCGAATCTCTCTAAAGAAGCATTTTATCTTCCTATTTCTCTTAAACATACAAGCCAAGTGGGGATAATATAAGCAATTTTTAATTTCCTTCTTAGATAATTTTTCCTCTTTTTTATTTTGTTTTTTTTGTTTTTATTTTCTGTTTTTTAGGGTTTTTTTAATTGAAGTATAGTTCATTTACAATGTCATGTTAGTTTCAGGTGTACAGCACAGGGATTAAGTTCTCTCTCTCTCTCTCTCTCTCTCTCTCTCTCTCTCTCTCTATATATATATATATATATATATATATATATATATATATAGTCAACTAAAAAAATACTCACAACCTAAAAGTTGAGATTTATGTTTTATTTGGCAGGAAGTTTTAGGACTTCAAGCCCAGGAGGCAGCATCTCAAGTAACCCTGAGAGAACTGCTCTGAGGAGGTGAGTGGGGAGCTAGGATGTATAGGAGCTTTGAAACAAAGGGCAGGTAGTTGGAACATCAAAAGATTACTGTTAATTAAAGAAAACCAGAAATCCCAAGTTAAGGAAATGATTGTGATGGCGTAGAGCAGTTGATTGAAGCCACCAAGTGTTTACTTTTTCCTCTTATGAAAGTAAATACTTGGTGGCTTCATTCAGCTGCCCTATACCATTACAATCATTTCCATCATTAGTACCTACCAGCACCTCTTCAACCAGATTTCCTTTGATTTATCTGCATTCATCAGAGATGAAAACATAGGGTAAGAAAGATGAATTCATAGCTTGCTTTTGACTTGATTGGTCAGATTTCAGATCACACTAAGTGCCTCCAAGTCAATTACAATTAGTTTCCTCATTTATGACTTGGTTGCATTTCAAAAGACAGTCCATAAATCAGTTAATTGTTTTGGATGTCAACTACATTTACCCATAGAAATGTTCATTTTACAGGTCACTTCACAATATCCTTTTTAAGACCTAATGCAGTTAAAACACAGCAAATGAACAACCTGCAAGGATACAAATTATAATACAGTCACACAAAAAGTAAAAGATAAACCTATAAATAATTCCTTTATTTATTAACTGTCAGGAATTGAGGAAACCAGTTCTAATTAGATTATTAGATAGGCAATAACATACAATGAATCTTCTCTTAAGATTATGAGGAAAATTTGTGAGCCACTATCAAAGAATCTGGAGAATTCTGACACTCTAAAATATCTCCAATTTTATCTCAAAACACAATTTCTTTTCTTTGATCTAAGTATATGAGTAGAACTGCTCACATATACATTCATCATTCACTAAATATTTATGCATATTACTATGTGTCAGAGGTTATACTAGGCACATTGTTATCAGTTTTAGATCTGGGTCAACCAGACATGGAGAGTCAGCAAGTACAGCAGAGAACACTGACCTGGGAGTTAGATGCCCAGGAATTATATCTTATAATCTTTGTCAAGGCAGTTTGTTTTCTAAGCCTCTACTTAAAATTAAAAGATTTAAAATTGTTCTCTGCAGAGTCCTAAGGCTCCTATGAAGCCTCTTTAGGAGTAGGGGTTGGGGTTAATGAAGGAAGAAGCATAGTAAGGAATAAGCACACTAGAAGTCAGATGCAGAAAACTCTAATTTCCATTAGACTCTAAGCTCTTTGAAGTCAGAGATTTTCATCTTTAATTTTTGTTTCAGTGATGTATTTCAAGGGCTTAGAAGAGTGTCTGGCACATGTAGGTGTTCAATACATTTCTGAAAGATTTTGATGAGTGACAGAAAAGGAGAATGAAGTGTGTTTTCTCAAGTACAGGAGTTGGACAAGAGTGGGAAAGAATAAAAGAAAATTAGAGAGGTTATGTATGAGAGATGTTTGAGGTGTAATTAACTGTGAAGTATGAGATGCCAGAGAGGGCAGTCTTTTCTGATTTTAAGAAGGAGGGGAGGGGACTTCCCTGGTGGTGGTTCAGTGGTTAAGAATCCACCTTCCAATGCAGGGGACGTGGGTTCAACTAAGCCTTGTTATTTCTAGCCAGGACAACTTACAAGAGCCCTCTCCTATCTGGTCTTCTTCAATTCCTATGGATTATGAAACAACAGGGTTGAGGAAGCAGAGTGACTTTGACAAGATGTTTAGCCCCTGTGAACCTCAATTTCTCTACCTGCCTAGAGGTAGAGGAAATGACACTGATTTAATAGGGCTGATGTGAGGATTCTATGGATTACTACATGTAAACTCACTTAAAATATTTCTTGGCACATAAAAAGTTTTCAATATAATTAGCTATTGTTATCATCACCACAATTATTATTGTTGATGGCCAGAATCTCTCTTTCTCTCTGGCCCAGAAGAATAGCTCCTAGGAATCAGACAGGTTGTTTATACTCAACATGCTTACAAACCTTCTCCACCTCCTATATTTACAATCTAAATTGTTTAGCACCACTATCAACACATTCTCAGTCTCAGTGACTGAGGGTCAGTCACCTTTGACCCTTCTCTCTCCATCTCCAGCCAATTGGTTATCAGCAGCATAAATTCTACTTCAGAAATATCTCTTAAACCTAGACCTTCATCTCCCAGTCACTTCCCCTTCTAGTCCGTACATCACATTGCCTAGGGTCATATCCTGGTTCTGCAACTTCTTAACAATAAGACTTTGGGAAAGTTTTCCTTTGTTCCCTCAACTGTAAAATGGGAATAATAATAGTACCAGCTCATAGGATTTATCAATTTAATATGTGTTCAAATGTTTAAAACAGTACCTGGCACAAAGGCGTTGTCTGTTTCCCTTACCATAAGGTGAGCCCCACAACAGTTACCTCGTCTTGTTCTTCTCTGTATCCCTTTCTTTTAGCAGAGTACTTCCTCCATACAATGTGCTAATGTCCGGTGAATGAATGATCATGGGAATAAGAATGGTTATTTAATGACAAAATATTATAATATAAAATAATATTAATATTATTTAATAACAATAATCAAGGATTTTGAAAAATACTTTTTCTCCCACCCATATCACAAATATTTTAGTCAAATGGCACAAGGAGGATAGCTGACAATGTCAGGAATGTCTCAGCCATTTCTGGTTAACGTACTCTCCATAGAACAGCCAATTGGAATAGCCATTAGATAACCCAGGATAACATTTTAAATGTTGGTAAAAATGAGTAAAGGGAAAGCTATCAGGAAGGTGTATAAGCTTCTCTTTTTTTAAAAAATGTTTACTTTAATATTTTGCCAGACAAAATGTAAAACAGAAGGAAATTAGGGCTTACAGAACAGTTAAAGAAAGCTCAGTTATTTTTTTTAAGTGCTTTATAAACCTTTCACTTTTCTCTAGAGTTGGAGTTGCTATTCTAAGTGTCTGAGACTAGACAGCTGCTCAGAAGCTGTGAGATAATTGGTCAGGAAATACCCAAAGGGGGTTAGGGTATGTCTTGGGCCACTGAGATGTGAATCGCACAGGCAGGAGAGCTTCAGAAATGCAAGTTACCTACTTGAGATAATAACCATTATTCTGCTTGAATTGGCTCTTCAAGCCTTTGTGTCTAGAAGCTGGACTTTCTTGGACTTTCCTGCCAGTCCAGTGGTTAAGCCTCCATGCTTCCATTGCAGGACGGTGGTGGTGGTGGGGCCACGGGGTTCAATTCCTGGTTGGGGAACTAAGATCCCACATGCTGAGTGGCATCGCCAAAAAAAAACAAGAAAAGGTCTAGAAGCTGGACTTTCTGGTCCTTCTTCTAAGAAAGGGAGTATTGGAGGAAGAAATAAAGGAGGCGAGAGCAAGGAGAACTGAGCTCTATCCACAGCAGGTCAACGTCTCATATATGTAGAACCTCACAAACGATGCTCCAGGGACCATGACCATAGAAATTTCATAAGATTATACTACCTTTGTCATGTTCGAAGTTTATTTTATTACCCACTGTTTTCCACACTGATCTGCTTGTTTTATGAAAGTGAACAGTGCCTCTAAGGGATAGGAGCAGGTGACTGACTAGTAAGAACATAACCCACTCTTTGGTTAGCACTGAGGAGGAAAAAAGTGTCTAGGGATGAAGTGAGAAGTTAAGCCTATAAGGAGGGAAGCAAAGCAGAGTCACTGGAGCCTACAACTATCAATACAAAAGAAAGCAAAGCTTTGGGAATCTTGACACTGACCTATGAAGGTACTTAGTACTTAACAAGACAGCGCATTTTGACAATACAAATAATAATTCCTCATGTGCATCTACATAGCTTTACAGTAGGGAAATAGACAGCTTTCATATATCATTCCCATTTTACAGATAATGAATTTGGAGGACCAAGGTCACATATTTTAGCAGTGATGGAGTCAGAACCAGAAATCTTATCCTCTAACTCAAATTAAAGTGCTCCCTAACTACTTTCTAATATCCCAAATCTGGTGAGCACCTTCTTTCTAGAAAACTGCTCGCTAAAAGAAAAACAAGTTTAAGGACAACAAGTCAATTATTTTGGAAGATCTTGAGAAAGCATTCACTTTCAGCCTCTGACCCATAAGAAACTCTGAAACTGCTTGAAAATTGAAAATCAATGTTTTAGGGTTTTGAGATTATAGGGGTTTTTATTTTATTTACTTTTTATTTATTTATTTTGTGTGTGTGGTGCGCGGGCCTCTCACTGTCATGGCCTCTCCCGCCGTGGAGCATGGGCTCCGGACGCACAGGCCCAGCAGGCATGGCTCACCGGCCCAGCCGCCCCGCGGCATGTGGGATCCTCCCGGACCGGGACACGAACCCGCGTCCCCTGCATCGGCAGGCGGACTCCCAACCACTGCACCACCAGGGAAGCCCTATAGGTATTTTTAAAAGAGTATTTCTTATGTCTTTTATATTAGAAAAAGGTAACTAAAGGACAAGTAGATACACATATATTTTCAGACAGTTTAATTATATAACTTCCAGGGGAATAGAGAGTTTTACAATGGGTCTCTGGGAAAACCTTCAAGATTGAGGCTACTCTGAGCATGACATTAACAATAGAATGGTGATAAAAGAACAATAATTACCAACAGACACTGAGTACTTACTATGTGTTAAGTACAGTGCTACTAAAAGAACAAATACTTACATTAGCTCATTTAATCCTCATAATTTTAGGAGTGGGCACATTATTTCCCCATTTTTAAAATGAGGAACCTGAGACAGAGAGATGAGGTAGCTTATCCCCGAATCACCCAGCTAGTAAATGGTAGAACTGAGATATGAACCTCAGCAGTCTAGAGCTATAATGAAGCTATAATGCTCCATGACCTGGGTGCCAGTGAGAACTCCCAACCTCTGCTTGAAGGTTACATAATGGGGGGTATACCGTTGCTAGAAAAAAAAAAAACTTAATCAAAGGAGATTGCAAGATCCTCCATTTTCTCTCATTTCTTCCAAACAGGGTCATACCTATCACCATAGGAACGACTGGAAAACCCAAACTCAAAGAACCTCCACTTGTGGCATCTCAGCAGGTAGCTCACTATGAGTTTTCTATTCAAGAGTCTCAACATACATAAAATCTGGAGGGTGTCTGAGGTACTTAGTCCAAAGTATAGGAATCACCACCAGAGCAGGTACTCAGAAGTGGCTCCAAGACAAGAAATGTCTGCAGCTTGTTTTCTCAGCTTTCCTGAGCGAGATTAAAGAAAGTAGGGGCAACTGAAATGTTTAAAAAAACAACAACATGAATTTAAGAGGAAAGAACATATTACCACAAAAAAACTGAAGACTGACATCATATACCATGTGAAAGAAAGAAACAGTATATCATCATTACTACAATAGCCAGCTAAGCTTGAAGCAGTGAAGTAATGTGAGGTAATAAAAAGATAAGGTGATAGGAAACACCAGAAAAGAGTTGTATGACTTTGGGCAAACCATTTGACTTTTCCATGCCTCAGTTTTCTCATCTGCAAAATAGAGATACATCAGCTTGACCCTACCCCTCAGAGGGTTGTTATGAAGACCATTGTGATAACACATATAAAATTTCTTTATAAGGTGTAAATGTGAAATCTCCATATAAATTTTTAGGAATACTTTTGTCAGAAAATCCAAAACTAAAGTACATAAAAATATGTACAATACATACAGTCACATTTTAAAGATCCAAACCACTCACAATAACAATATCTAATCTTATGAATTTTTATATGTTTATCTCCATTCTCACATGAGTTCATGTTCTACAGGATCACCTGCAAGCCTTCCAGTGCTTTCAGCCACTTTCATTCCCCCCAGATGCTGATGTTAAGCTCCATTTTCTTTTCCACAGAGAAACCCAAATATGCATGAAAGAAAAATCACTCTGGAATGTGCTAGAGATTAAGATTCTTGATTCTGGAAAAGATGAAAGCTAAAGTGAATTATTATAAATGTCTAAAACTAGTGGATTCAAGGTTCAATGAACTCCAGGCCTGAGTTTTAGTTCTAGTTTAATGACCAAATTGTTGAATAACTTTGGACAAGTCCCATCACTTAATACAGAAAGTAGAAATAATTCTTGCTCATAAGATCACTGTGAACCTCACAGGATCATTGAGAGGATCAACTGAAAGACAGATTTAAAAGTATTGTATAAATTAACCTCAGATTTCTAGAACTAGTTCCCTTGTCCTCCATCAAACAGGTAAATTTATTTTTTAAAAATAATCTTACATGCAAGAAACTGATAGAACTTATGTTAAAAGTGCTATAGTTAAAGAAAGCAGCATGAACAATGGGAAAATCTTTTACCTAGGAGCTGGAGACCTGGGTTCTAGTTCACTGTTATCTAGGAGTGTCGTTTTGAGTAAACTACTTAACCCTTTTCAGATCTCTTCCATAACACTCTATGATATACGACAGAGGACATAGATGAAAGAGCTATAGTTTTCCAAGTTTCTGCTTAATCTGTGAAGCTGATATCAAGAAAGACAATTAAGTTCTCCACAAACCATTAGGCGAAATTGAGTTCACTCCTACAGCATTTAAAAAAAAAACCTTTTTATTTTGTATGATCACAAATGCGTACAAAAGTAAAGATGAATCCCATGTACCTGTTCCCACCTATTCCCAGTTGCAGTGATTATCAGCTCATGAAAAATCTTGTTTCATTTGTACTCCCAACTCTCTCCTCCACCTCAATGGCTACTTTTAGGCAAATCCCAGATATCATTTCATTCCTATGGCATTTCCAAAGGGACATATTTAATTTTCACAATCTCTGTGAGGTAGGTACTACTGTTGATTCCATTATGCACATGAAGAAATACAGACTCAGAGAAATTAAGTAATCTCAAGGTCACATAGCTGGTAAATTACAGGGATCTGAATCCAGGGATGATGTCTGATAGCAACACTCTTTTTCTCCCTTAAAGTAATTGCTACTATCCTGTACTTTGAAATAGTTTGATGATTTTGAAAATAATAATATTGGAGATTTTTTATACATTAGCAGTATGCTCTACTATTGAACATCTGAAAAGAATATTAAAAGATTCCCACTAACTGTGATGTTAATCATCAGACAAAACCTCTAGGAATACAGAGCTCCAGCTTGGCACTGAGGCATTGGTTTAGAAAAAGGACAAAAAGCCACAGCAATACAAGCTCACTGCTCTACACCATCATGTAAAATCTCATGCAATCCACTTCATTACTTTATACTATTGTTTCATGCAACAGTCTCCTCCAACAAATTAAACATGGTGCCACTGCAGCAACCAAAAAGAATGTACAACACAGGGGTCTTTTCCCATGCTTAGTACAGTGCTTAAGGGTAGAGACTTTCTCTTTTGAATGGTCTCTCCACTCACTGCCTGAGCTACCTGGCTCAAGAACACCAAGTCCTATAAGAGTCCTGGGCCATCTCAATTTATAGGACCCACAGAGGTCATGTAAATGAACGTACCAATAACAATAATCATTATTGTTATTTTAAAGGCTCCACATTGATTCTAGGATCTCGCTACAAAAAACTGGAGGGGCTATATTGTACATATTTATCAGAACTAGTTTTTTAAAAAAGAAAATGAATAGAATCACATCACACATCCTTATTCTAATTGAAGATAAAACAGCTAAATCATTGACAACACAGAAAGAGACAACAGAGCTGGAATAATCAGCCCCAAATAAATAAAAGTTAAGCATTGTGAAGACCTTTCTGAGGATATTGTACCTTGTTTGTGTTTGTATTTCAAGGGAAATGAAATGGAAGAGAATTGCAGAAAAGAATGAAAGAAACTCTAGAGAAATAAATGATAAATTTTTTAAAATGAAAAAAAAATGGAGCTAGGTCAAGAAATTTAGATGGTTACATTTGGAAAAAAGGAAGTAAGGGAAAGGAAGGCTGTCCTGATAATTGCCTTCAAAGGCACATGTTAGGTATTAGGAGAAAACAGAACTGCTATATTATTATTGGAGACTACAGTTGACTTAAAGAGGAACTTACTGATGATAACCAAGGCTTTATAGATAACTTACTAAATAGCTAACGCTGTAGTAGATACTGTGTATATATACGAGAGGGGGAGCAGATAGTACCAAGCTTCCACCTGGTCTCTACATTCCGGGAGTTTTGCAGTGTAGGTCAGATAGAGAAAATTGTCAGCCCACTGCAGGTGCTGGCCTTGTTCCCACTGCGTTGTTAAAAAAATAAAATCAAATTAGCTGATAATATTTTATTTTCCCTCACCCCATATTTATTTATTTATTTTTATTTTTTTATTGAAATATAGTTGATTTACAATGTTGTGTTAGTTTCAGGTGTACAGCAAACTGATTCAGTTATATATATATATTATATCTATATTCTCTCTCTATATATATATATTCTTTTCTCTTTTTTTACATTCTCCTTTAAAAGGAGATTCCTTTTTTAAAATACTCCATTTCTTGGGACTTCCCTGGTGGACGAGTGGTTAAGAATCTACCTTCCAATGCAGGGGACATAGGTAAGATCCCTGGTCAGGGAACTAAGATCCCACATGCCTCGGGGCAACTAAGCCCACTGGCTCTAGAGCCTGTGTGCCACAACTAGAGAGCCCACGTGCCACAGCTACTGAGCCCTTATGCTCTGGAGCCTGCACACTGCAACTACTGAGCCCATGTGCCACAACTCTAGAGAAGCCCACACACCACAACGAAAGATCCCGCATGCCACAACTAAGACCCGACACAGCCAAATAAATAAATAAATATTTTTTAAAAATTCCATTTCTTGCTTTTCTGAAAAAGTTGAGAGATCTTACAACATGGAATCTACATTGGCACAAGAGAAAAATTACCTGGAGTTGATAAATGGCTGCCCCCTTTATACAGGACATGCTTCTCTCATTTTATTGGGCCCTGTAGAGATCTGAGCTCCCAAGTCTATGTAGTGAGACATAACTATGAATAAAACAATAACCAAATATTACAAGATAATAGATGCTAAAGTGCTTAATTATGATTTGAAGCTAGGAACACTAATTACAAGAGGAGATAACTGAAAGTAGAATAGTCAGAAAAAATTCCAAAGAAATGGTTTGTGGTGAGGTCAGCCTTGAGGAACTAAGATTGGTCCAGAAGAGACAGAAAGGAAATCCAGATGAGAGGAAGAGTAGACTATACACTCTGTGAAGGCAAGGGTCCCATCTAAATTGTTCACTACTCTAACCCCAGCTTCTAGCATAATGCCTGGAACTTTGTAGGCACCCAGTAAATGATTGTGGAGCAAAGGAAAGTGGCATACTTTTTAAAATGTGTTTTAGAGAACATATTCAGGCAGTGGTCTACAGAATAGAGAAGGCAAAAGAACCAAGGTAGAACTAGAAGCTATTGGAATACTTTATGTGTATCATGGTAAGAGCTTACATAGGTGTCACAAACTCAATACCTAGAGGAGTCAGGCAGGTTAAGATCACTGAGGCCAGATAGGAAATATGATGAACTGAGAATACATGTCCTGTCTAAAAGGGAAAGGAGGAAGCAGTTCACCAACTCCAGGCAATTGTTGACAAGAGGGCATACGGGTTGGTATCTTCTGATTATTTAAGAGAAGCTGGAATTCTAGAGTTTTAAGTAAAGTATGATTTTTAATTTTTTTAAAGTTTTTACTTTTAAATTTTTATTTATTTATTTTATAGAAATATAGTTGATTTACAATATTAGTTTCAGATGTACAGTATTATATTAGTTTTAGGTGTACTACATAGTGATTCAATATTTTTCTAGATTATACTCTACTCAAAGCTATTATAAAATATTGGCTATATTCCCTGTGCTGTACATTACATATTTGTATCTTATTTATTTTATACATAGTAGTCTGTACCTTTTAATCCTCCACCCCTATCTTGCCTCCTCCCTCATTCCTTCTCCTTACTGGTAACTAATTTGTTCTCTATATCTTTAAGTCTGTTTCTATTTTGTTATATTCATTTGTTTCAATTTTTAGATTCCACATATAAATGATAATATACAGTATTTGCCTTTCTCTCCCTGACTTATTTCACTAAGCATAATACCCTCCAGGTCCATCCAGGTTGTTGCAAATGACAAAATTTCACTCTTTTTTATGGTTTCATAGTACTCCATTGTGTATATATACCACATCTTCTTTATCCATTCATCTGTTGGTGGACACTTAGGTCGCTTCCATATCTTGGCTGTTATAAATAATGCTGCTATGGGAGTTCCCTGGTAGTCTAGTGGTTAGGATTCTGTGCTTTCACTGCAGAGGCCTGGGTTCAATCCCTGGTCGGGAACTGAGATCCTGCAAGCTGTGCAGTGTGGCCAAATAAATAAATAAATAAATAATGCAGCTGTGAACATTGGGGTGCATATATCTTTTCAAGTTAGTGTTTTCATTTTCTTTGGATGTATACCCAGGAGTGGAATTGCTGGATCATATAGTAGTTCTAGTTTTAGTCATTGAAATTTTTAAAGCCATGAATGTAATTTAGCAGGAACACTATCACAGGCAATCATTTTTTGTTTTGTTGCTAAAGCTGTTGGATACATGTTAGAATGATTTTTTTTATCTGAGTGTATGACAGGAAAATAATGTTTAAATCAATATGTAAATCAAAGCATCTCCACTAGCATTATTAATCTAGAAGGAAGTATTACATAGACAATAGTAAAAGAAAGGACATTTAGTCTATATTTTCAAATGGGACTTGATCATTTTAAAGTTGTTCACTGGCAAAATTTTTCACCAAGTTAGTAGAGATTATATGCTACTTCATAAAAGATAGCAATAATTAAGTTTGGGTTTTTGTTTTGGTTTTCAGTATTTGCTTTCAGAGAAAAATCCTAAAACTTGTAGGGATTTCTGATGCCAGAAAATTTTGATATATAAGAGTATATTTAGCAATCAGGGTGACTTAGATCATGGTAAGTGGAGTATGTATAATTATAATATGCATTCCAGTTATTTAAACTGAGGTATCCTTGATCAGGTTGAACATACCGTGAGTAGAAGATCTCTTCTTCCAAGAAATAAGATGGAGACAGTCTTTGGAGAATGGCCTCACTGAATTGGTAAGTTAACTTTCTCCGGATTCTGATGACTTCCCCAGTTCTTCCATAATTCCTCAGTGTTCTGGCCATTTTCTGGTAAGTCATGGTCTTCTGGTTGCCTTTTCTTTTCCCCCAAAGTTGGGCAAGTTTTTCTTTGTTTTTTGATACAAACTGAAAGATGCCTTTGGTTTGATCTATCCATTGAATACAAGACCCATCTCAGGATTACCCAGGGATTCATGAAGGTATTCAAACAGTCGGAGCTTCTTCCTGCCTTTTCCTCCCTTTTGCTGGAGAAGAGTAGGTTGCACCAGCTGGTTTTCAGGGATGTTCTACAGAAAATGATGAATATTTCCTTCAAAATAGAGGTCCGCAGCACTGTTTATTACTGTTCTCTAGTTGTAGACCGGTTCCTCTGTGGGCAGCACACCATAGCTGTTGGAATTTCCTCTGACATGAGAACAGTGGTTGATGAAAGCCAGGTAATTTTTGTAATCTGAGGAGTACTGAAGATCACCAGTTGAATGTTGCCTCAGTACTTCAAAACCATCTTCAAATGCTTGACCCAGCTTGTCTTGTTCAAAACAAGCCATGCTTCATTAATAAATTGACAATTCTGTCAATCTGAGGCCAATCTAACATTTAGGTATACTCCAGGTGGAAATAACTTTCCCCTCAAGCGCAGGTCGGCAACACCCTTCAAAGTATGATTTATTTAAATGTTGGCAATCAACCATTTTTTAAAAGTGTGGGTCTGGGCAAATTGACATACTGTTACAGACTGAATTGTGTCCCTCCCAAAATTCATATGTTGAACTCCCAATCCCCAGTGTGACTGTATTTGGAGATAAGGCTTTTATGGAAGTAATTAAGGTTAAATGAGGTCATAAGGGTAGGGTCCTCCTCCAATGGGGTTAGTGTCCTTATAAGAAGAGACATCAGGGAGCTCACTCTCTTTCTCCAGGAGCACAAAGAAGAGGTCATATGAGCACACAGGGAGAAGGCAGCCATCTGAAAGCCAGGAAGAGGGCCCTCACCAGAACCTGATCATGCTGGTACCCTGATCTTTGACTTCCAGCCCACAGAACTGTAAGAAAATAAATTTCTGTAGTTTAAGCCACCCAATCTATATAGTGTTTTGTTATGGCAGCCCTAGCAGACTAATACACACACATACTTATAAAGTTTTTATTGTTATTACAAAAACACTGCAAAAGTTTGTAAATATCTTAAATGGCATTCAATAGAAAACTGTTTAAATAAATTGTGGCTCATCCACATAGTGAGAAACTATGCAGTCACACAAGAGAATGAGATATTTCTTTACATACAGATATGGAAAGGTCTCAAAAGTATATTTTTAAGTAGACAAAGCAAGGTGTAGAACAATATGCAGAGTGTGTCACTATCCGTGTAGAAAAGGAAAGGGGGAAAAATACTCATTTGTTTGATATGCATAAAATGTCTGTGGAAGAATTTCTAATAAACAGATAACTTTAGTTGCCTGAGGCAACTAGGGGACAAGACTAGGAGGGAGACTCTTCATTGTATATCACTTTATATATTTCAAATTTTAAGGGATGTATAATGCATTATTAATTTAAAATTCATTTTAAAATGAAAGTTTTATCAATTTAGGGGGAACAAAACACATGCGTAGGCTATATTTGGTCTGTAGGCTAATTCGTTGTACCTCTGGACTAAATTAAAGTGGTGGTAGTTAGAATAAAAAGAAAGGAACTGATGCCAGATACAAAGGGAAAGAAAAACATAGCCCTTGGCAACCAAGTAGACAGGGAAACTGAGGAAGAGAGTTGATGCCAGCATTTTGAGCATGGAATATGGGAACCACAACAACTATGTTTCCCCATTTCTTACTACACTATCATGCATTCTTCTAAGTGCTTTACAAAATTAGCACATTTATTCCTTACTGCAACCCTATGAGGTAGTTTCTACTATTATCCTCAGTGCAAAGATGAGAAAACTCAAGTTCAGAATTTAAATGACTTCACCAAGATTATGATGATGGTAAATTGCGGGACTAGGTAAATGAAAAGGAGAAGTCTTGAATGAGAGGTGGGGGAAGAAGAGTCTAGTGATAATGATGGGTTCTATTTTAGAAATGATGAGTTTGAGGTTACAACAAAATATCAAAATGCTAGTGATTTGATACCTGGATTGGTATCAAATACCTGGATTTGGCTCTAGAGTTAGGTTATAGCTCCTTAATTTAAAGTGTTTAATACTTCCAGAGTTTGCTTTGCCCACATTACATCTATTTTATCTAAGTACACAGATATCTTTAATTTTTTATACAAAGCGTCAAGCTTGTTACAGACTTTTAAATCCAGCTTCCTGTCTCACTGAATTACCTTCCTTTTTTCCAAAAACCAAACAACGTTTAAATAAAATAAACTACTCTAAGTAACAAAATGATGAGACCCTCCACTTAAGAAATATGTATTAGAAGTTAGGTACAGAGTCCAATGTTTTACTTACATTACTTATAATTACAAATTACTGTATTATTTTAGATGTGAGAAAACTGAGGCTAGATGATAAAGCTGAGTTGGGGACAATAAATACAACAAAAACCCAACTTCAGGTATACAACCTGAATTGAACACATTATTATATGATAATCAGAAAGTACACCAAACAAGGTTTCACATCATCTTTGGATAAACTAATGAACCTGATATGACAATGTTATTCATTCGCACTCTACTTAGTAATGAGATGACAACTGTACTAGATGATCATCTAGGTCAATCATCCCAATCAAGTTTTCCTTCACTGACAAAAACATGATATTTTGGAGCCAAATCTTAGAAGATCATCTATAATATATGTACTCCGTGTTTACATGGGAAAGTTAATTGGGTAAGTACTTTGAAGATACAATCATAGTAATATCCTCAAGCACCTTTCTGTCTAGAAAGGGGCTAAGGGCTTAGATATGTACAGAAATGACCAAAATACAGGGAAGAGAGTTGTGTAGGTTCCAGATAATGTGGGTAAAGTGATACAGAAACTCAAAAGAGTTTTTCTATATGCAAGGATCAGGTAAATTTTCATACAAATGGCATTTGATTTGGGATTAATAATGAGAGGAATATTAGAAATACTGTTTTAAGGAAAAAATCATAAAAAACAAGTACATTACAAAGCAGTTCATTTATAAGTATCCACTGAGCAGAACAGAGAGTGATGTACAATTTCTAAGGAATAGCTGAGGAGATAAGGACAGCTTTATGTGGGAGCTAAGGACTAAAATAGGACTTGAAGGAAGATTGAGGTTTAAATGAGGGGGTGAGTAAAAAGAAGTCATTTAAGATGGAGGAATAGGAAGTGAGTTTTTAACAAGTTTATCAGTGCCTGACACAGCATGCCAACACATATTTGCTAAATTAATTATATATCCAAAGGCAATCTTATTCTTCATCAGTGTGGGACAATAAACTAGAACTGACTCAAGGCAAGGGCAAATATATAAATGTGTCACATGATAATAATGCCCCTGCCAGAATGAGAAAAGGTTGATCTCCCTCACCACCAGATACACACAATCCGGAGAGATGAAAGATGACTAGACTAGGCTTGGTGAATTGGTTATTGGAATTCAATTAACTGAACCAACAAGGACCCCATTACAGAAATGCATATACTAGGATGATATGGGTTGGGGGGAGTTGAAGAAATGGTGGTAGTAATCTAGTTCATGTTTTTTCCCCAGTTTTCTTTCCAATGTATCCTGAAAGCCCTAATGAGAGGTACCTATGGCTCCCCAGAGCTCTGAACATAGAGCCATTAACTAGTCTGGTCTTGAGGATGGACTAGATTCACCTATCACTTTTACTTTTGAGTTTATATTTCTTCCCTTCCTATGTTTTCTGCCTGTCTTCCCCCCAAGCCAACCTGAAGACACTGTTCCCAGCCCATTCTCTGTGTTCCCAACAGTCACCAAAAATGAACAACCTTCATATATAAGGGTCCCCCCGAAAAAATCTGAAGAATGGGATGAGGTCATTTGTAAGTCACTGATTTCTGTTGTCCAAAGGTCCTGTTGGTTATATCATCCTAGTTAAGTTGTCCAAAGAATGAGGGGAAAGGCAGGCTAGTGTCCCTTTCTCTCAGAGGTGCTAAAGTCCAGTGGGAACAATGTTAAATCAGTAGCAAGCAAAACCTATGTTCTAGCTCCAGACTTTGGGCAAGCTAATTCAATATTCCAAGGTCTCCTTTCACCCCCTGGAAGGTGTTTTAAGGACAACAAAACACTAATTCTATCAGCGGTGCTCCAAAGAAAGAGTCTCAAACTGAGTGGGAAAAGGAAGTGAAACTAAGATATACATGGAGTGGCAGCCTCCGTCACATACACTAAGGTATTTAATCTACCCAAATATCTTTATTAATCCACATTCTCTAGTGGAGAAAAGCAATGCCCAGGGTCACACGGCCAGTTAGTGGTGGCATTAGGATTTCAAAGCAGATCTGCCTGTTACCCCAACCATCATAGTCTCCATCAGCTTCAAATCCAAATTTGGAGATTATTCTCTTTGCCTAGTTATTATCACATTGAGTACCATCAGACTGCTGCTTAATAAACGCTTTTCTTTACAACGTAGACAGAACAAAAGGAAATAAAGGATCATTCCCTTGACCATCTGTTTGTATTTATCTTTCCAAAGAATAAGTTTTATTTATTTTGTGATTTATTTTTCCCCAAATTCTTAGAGTTAAACATAAAAAGCCCACAAAAAGGCAGCTCTTCTAAGTGACCATTGCAAATCTATACTCTCCAGCAATCCCAGCAATTCGGCCCAATCTTCCACCTACACAGACAAACCAACCGCCTTAGCCACGTTTTAAAGAGCCAGGGCAGGGCCTATGCTTTCTCCTCCAACCATGCCCAGCCCCTCCTTAAAGAGCCGGCACGCCCAAAGCAGCTCCTCCCCGGCGGCTCCCTTCAGGGCCTCGCCGTTCAATGGCCTCGGCTCAAACCTTAACCCCTGCTCTTCTCCTTCCTTTTAGAAGCATATCTAGGTACCTGCTACTATTTAAGGGGGTTACCTTGGAACGTTGGCCTTCCGAATTCCGTTCTCTCTGGTAGCAACTTTGGCTGTGCGGGGTTAAGTCAAAGACAAAACTTACCCCTGAAGGAAAAATGAAAGCGCCAAACCAGGGCGGATTAAATTAAACAAATCCATCCATTCGTGCCCCTCTTCATTTCTCCTACAAGGCTCCCCAAAGTACTCCTCCCATTCCGAACTCCTCTTTGCTCAGCCCTTTAGCAAAGTCACTTTCCCTTGAGTTTCATTTGATTCCACATAATGTTTGTACCCTTCTCTCCCCACCGCCCCCGCCGCACTCCCTCTACTAAAACCTATAGAAGTGAGGACTGGGGGTGGGATGGGGGATAAAACCTAGAGGGAGGAGATGGGAGTGGGCGGGTTCTAATTCGGGAGCCACTTACCGTCCATGTCACTAGCTGGGGACTCCTGAAGTGTCCGGAGCTCATGCGGTCCTCTGAGAGGCTCATACTCTTGATCGCAAGACAGCTGTTTCCCTCACACCCGCCCCGGTCTGACAGCGCGCCAGGCGGCTCGCTCTTGCCTTCTCTTTCTCGACCCCCCACCTCCTCTTTTTCTCCTGGCTGGAAATGAGGAGGAGGGCTAGAGCCCACAGAGTCGATTCAGACCCAGCTGGACCACCCTCGAAACAAGGGAAACAAAGCTCTCAAGCATCCAACCCCAAATTAGGGAGCCAGCAAAACCGACTTCCTAAAAAGAATCTTCCCCTTGCTGCAATGCTCTTTTAGCTCTTTTCCTCGGCTAAAAATAAAGTGGGTTCGCTGGGCCCAAATGGCCAAGGTTGAGGATCCTCCGTTCCCCTTTCACCTCTACCAATTCAGTTCCGGCCAAACCCACTCTCCACCCATCCTCTGAACTCCACACACCCTTGAGGAGAGTGCCGGGGCTAAGAGCTAAGAAAACCAACCCAAACCCCAAAGCACTACCTGAATACAAAGTTAAGGCGGAGGACTCCTTCAAGACAGGAACGCAGGAGAATATACCACAAAACTTTACTACCGTTGGTGCCGCTGCACACCCCAAAGCCTTCCTAAAAAGAAAGAAGGGAGGGGCAAATGCCTACGATTGGTGGAAACTCATAGGGGCACCCCAGTCTAGGACAGGGGCCTCAGCAAAAAACGTCAAGAACTTGTGCGGGTACTCTAGAGCGAGGTTTCTTGGGTGCACCTAGCTGCCCCACTGGGGACCTCACGTTCATGAGGGTCAGGACCGACAGCGCTAGCTGGGCAACCCGAGTGGGTGGGGTGACTTGCCTCCTGCCCGGCTAGACCCAGAGAAAGGGTGTGACTATCCTGAGGGTGGAGTTACTTAAAAGGGACAGGCGGACACTAGAGGATAGTGAAAGGAGGTGGAGAAGGGGGCTGCTGAGACCAAGGAGGGAGAAGGGAGGGGGTGGGGCGGGGCCCAGTGTGGAGAGCTCTGGTCTTGTCCCTGGCGGCAGGCTCCAGAAGCAGCAGGTACGACTCAATCAAGTTCAGTTCCTTATTCTCAAAGAGGCTTGCAAGCACACCGTTTGGTCACCTATCCATTTGCGTGTTAAGCTGAGGGAGGGTGAAAGGTATGCGGGAATTGGGGGTGGGGGCTGTATAGTAAGGGAGGAATAGGGAAGGGGAAAAGAAAGAAAGCTGGCAACTGAAAAATATTTACAGTCCTAGCTCTCCATGGTAACAATGTGACACTAGCAAGGACAACGAAGTCACAGTATCTTCTCAGGGAGGAGACTAAGAGCAAAGGAGAATGGAACTGGGGGCATTTTCTAGCAAGAGATAAGGGAAGAAGGAGGAGATGAAGGAACTGTGAATACAGAAAGATTCTTTCTAGTCTCCCAAATACCAGACCTCTAAGAATAGAGTCCTCAAACCCCTGAGATGGCCTCTCTTCCAGGCATTGTGGAAGATCCCTGTGGAGCTGAATCCATAGCAAATCAGCCACATTTCCAGGATTTCTTTGCCCTTGCTTGAAAGTCCCTCTCTAAACGATTTGATAGGAGGCCAGGAAGTCACAGGCAACCACAGGCCTTTTTCAGTGCCTCTTTGCTACCACAGTTCTTTTAAAGAGGAGGAAAGAGGGAGAGAAGAAACAAAGCAGAGAGAAGGAGGGAGCAGAGAGACAGGAGAAATAATAATAGCTACTGTGTATTCAGCACCTAATATGGGCAAGTCACTAGGCCAGGTGTTTTTACATTCATCATTTCTCATTTATTCCAGATAACAACCCTGGAGAATAGGTGCTATTATATTCTCCAAGCCCCTCCTTTATTTTTTTGGCCGCCAGGGAATTCCCAAGCCCCCTTTTAAAAATAAGAAAACTGAGGTTCACAGCCCAGTACTTCCCAACACATATATGCCCACTCGCTTGATATTGCTGCCAGAATGTCTCTAATCGCCTATTTTCTTATTCCACCCCAAACTCGGTTATTCCTCCTGTAGTTCACCTGAATGACATCACCATGTACCCCAACATCCAAGGCAACACTCTGGAACTCATCCTTTAATCTGCTGTGATCTGGACCCTGCCTACCTCTCAGGCAGCAGAGCTTTTGCTGATTTCCTGGGCCTTGCCTGTATTACAAATCACTGAGAATGCCAGGTTATTTCCATTCTCTATGCTTTAGCTCACTTTTCTTTCTCTTTCTCAAATGGCCTAAGTTCTCTGTCTACCTCCTTGAAAGGACTAATTCAAGATCATCTCCCCTCCTGACTTAATTCCTTCAGGCAGAACTAACCATCGCTTCCTCTGTGCCCTTCTCTACCTCAGGGCACATATTTGTTGATATAATTGCTTGCCCATACTAGACTATAAAGTCCCTGAAGTTAGGCACAAGATGTTATCATCTCTGTAACCTGAGTGCCAGGTATTATTATTAACAATAATAATAGTTATTGACCATTAACTATGTGCCAAACTGTTCTAAGCCATATGTGTATACATATATACACTTATTGAGTATATATATATATGTAGGTTTTATATATCACAGCTAATTACAAAGGCAGGACTTTTCTTTATATTCTTTGCCTCTTGACACATCAATAATCAGCAAGTGGCCATGTAAGTCACAGGCAAGGGTATGGGGGAACACGTATGGAGAAGTAGAAATTGAGATCAGTTTCCCTCTCCTTCCAGGAAGCAACGCAGACTCTCCTTTGTATTAGCTTCCTTAAGAAATAAATCAAACAGCGACCTGCAATACCTTCAATGCCTTCCATCAAACCCGAAGGCTTAAGGAGACTGCCTGCTTGAAGTAGAAGCCTGTACTTTCCTCTTTATAACCAGTCAGATGAGGGATGTAAGAGTTAAATTAAGTAGGGAACCAATGAACAACAGCTAAGAAATATGCAGATACCCCAGGTGTCAGGGCCCAAGAAACGCTGTTTTTCCCTTTCCCTCTTCCTCCTCTTCATCCTCCTGCCTCTTCTCCTCCTTTTCTTGAAAGCCAGCTGACAGACTAGTAGGGTGGAGCCCAGTGTGAGGGCTGGAGGGAGGGGAGGAAAAGCCTCAGTAAGAGGACTCCACCCTCCCCGCTCCCAGTAGAACAACAACAAAAGAGAAGTCTTGGGGAGCTGGAGCTGAGAGGAAGGTGGGGCAGAATAGGGTGAAGTGAGGAAGGGAGGGGAGAGCATGGGAAGATAGGGGCCCAACAGGGTAGAGCTGGTCTGCGGAAGTCAAGTTGTATATAAACAGAAAAGCCTGCATTCTTAAGTCACTGTTGTTCATGGAACAAAAAAAGTGTAGCTGAAAGTAGCACATAGCTCAGATCTAATAGGAAAAATATTGCCCTCCTCACCTGCTTTCTTCTTGTTCTGCAGTTCCCCAGAGGGAATATTCCCCCTGTGAGCTCAGCTAGAAGGAGACCTTTCGCCCCTCTGCTAATGTTGAACAAGTGTTAAGTTCCTCACACATGCCAGAAGACAGTGCTAAGTTCTGCCAGCAAAGGATAAGGATATTTTAGAGAAGGAAATTCAGTTAGCTGAGAAGAAAAAGCCTGGAAAGAGATTGTTGGAGAAAAACAATGACTTAGCTTACAAACTGTACAACCTTGGGCAAGTGACCTCACTTCTCTAAAAGTCAGTTTCCTCACCTATTTCTTTTAAAGGTATACTGCTAGTACTTCTCAGAATTGTCAAAAGATTTAAAAAGTTGCAGAGGTGGCTTTACAGTGAAATTAATGAAGTTTGAGCTTCGAGGCCCTTCATTTGAATGGTCTCTTTCCAAGACACTGAGAGTGATCAAACTATGTTTTTCTTAAAGAGGATCCCCAAAGTTGTATAAGCTTCAGGCCCCACAAGTCCTGGATCTGCCCCCAATGAGATTATAGCCTACAAAACACAGTACCTCACAAAAAGAAAGCACTCAAGATAGGATAACTATTATTCTTGGCAATGGCAGCTCTTAAATCTACTAGCTTTAGATTGCGTCCCTTTCTGGACACAGATATTGGGAACATGCCTCCATGTTTCCCATAACTCCCATACTTATATATATGAATAACTTATAAAAATTAATAACTAAACTGCTTGCTTGAGAGATTCAGAGGTATGACTAAATTCACCTTAGGAATGGCCAGTGGTCCAGGAGCAGGTGACCAGGCTTTGAAATTCTCTTGGAAGAGCACTATCCTAGCCAAGCTCTAGCAGGTCTGCTACCATCCACAAGTTTAGTTGTACCTCAGGCTGCTAACTTTATGAGCAGAGCTTGACTAGGGGTGAGTATGTGTGGGGTGTGTGTGTGTGTGTGTGTGTGTATGCATGGACTTTTCACACTATTTAGACCCTAGATGCTACCACACCTATAAATTGGAGGAGGGAAGAGGCTTTATAATCAACAACCAAGCCAAAGCAGAAAAACTGGGATCCTCAGCCTCATCTGCAGGAAAGGAATAACATCCTTGGCCTGGTCCCAAAAATGTATATTCCTGAGTCAGGGAAGGATTCTACTGAGTATACAAGAAAAAGGCTTGCATTCTTGCTTTCATATTAAACAAATAAATATACAAGATTGTCTAAGGAAATGTATAAATAAGACAAGAACTTCTTTATTAATGAGCTGGATTCAGAGAGGCACCAGGGCCCTGCAGCCCTCCCCCGCAAAGCAGACTCATGATTATCATCCTTGCATTACCACAAGTAGCTCCCACTTTCCTAACAGATGGGCTGTGTCCATCTACCGCTGTCCCCCAAACCAGTGGGAGAATGGCTTTCACCCTACAGCCTATTGTGGTCATATCATTTCCCTGAGAAAGTAAGAGGGAGAGAAGAAAGAAGATGGGGAGGATGTCTTCAGTGCTTTCTTAAAACCTTTCTATTAACATACCTATTGAGGTATTGCACCTTTATTCTTTCCTTCCTCTGCTCTTTGTTTGTCCAAATGGCCCTGTATTGTGGTAGCTCTTTCCTCCCAAGTCAATACCACAAATTTAGTTGTAGCAGCCTACCATTAAGCCACAATGACAGGACATTACCTTTTCAGGTCAGGCTAATAGTGAATTTAAAAGTGTAAGGCAGGCAGATTAGCAGTGGTAGTTCACTTCATAAAGTGAGATAAATGGTTTGATCTGGGAAGTGAATCTATAGTATGTCATGGGGATATAGGCAACTACACCTGTTTACATGGTATAAACACATAGCTGAAATGATCAGGACTATGTGAAGCACAGGTGGAAAAATATACACAAATATGATGAAAATAAAACACTGGAGCCATACACTAGAGGCAAGAGTTAGTCACCCCAGCACAGAATGTTGTTGTAGGAAGGGCCTGAAGAGATAATTTCATTCAGCATTTTTCAACATGTCTTAGGCATAACCTTAGTGGTATGAAAGATTATCTTAAGCAGTACAGAGTTAACTATTTTCTAATAGTACGCATGTATTTTAATGGTTGCCTTCTATTTATGGGGAGTTAGACTGGCTTTCTACTTATGGTAGTGCTATTTTTGATGCATTTTTTTAGTAAAATAAGTCAGTTTATTTAAGGAAGCATACTAAGTAAATAACAGTACAGCTAATACTCAGATATGGTCTAAATCATGAAGGTGAAATGTAAATAACTGAACTTTAGCAAACAATGATTGAACCCAATTATCTTCCCAATTCAGGAGCTCCTTTATTAGACACTTTGGTTTAAAGGAGGGTCTAACCCTCAAATAAAAAATGTATAGCAATCCTGCCTCCTCCTCCTCCTATACCCATGACAGAATTGCTAATATAATATGTAAGTTTTCCACTGAGTTTGGATGAAACCTTATATGTTTTTGAACACACTTCTACAGCAAGTTTTCGTTGAACCTCCAGTTTGGGCTAAGGGGGTCTCTTCAAGCCCTTAGAGCACGCTGACATAATTCTTTCATAAGACTCACCACATTATAGTATGCCTATCTTTTTATATGGCAGTTTCATTCATTTGACTGTCATTTCCTTGAGGTTAGGAGTTCAATCATCAGTAGTTCAATTATCTTTATATTTTTAGCTCTTTGCTCAGTACTTGTCATATAACAAGTACTCAATAAAAGTTGGTGGAATTGAGTAATTTAGAGCCACATGTCTCAGTGTAAATTGTGATTTTACCACTTGCTAGCTGTGTGACCCTGAACAAGTTATTTAACCTATCTGGGCCTTGGTGTCCTCATCTGTAAGATAGGAATAATAATAGTACCTATCTCATAAGATATTGAGAGGATTATGTAATTTAATACATATACATATAACATGCTTAGAACAGAACTTGGCACAGACTAAGCACTATACAAAATTTTGCTATTATTATGTTGAACTAAATATGCTTTTTGAAATTTCTACCTGTGCATCCTGGGACTGACCCATGGAAAAACAAAGAGCAAGTCTACTCCTTCTTCCATGTCATGGTCCCTGAAATGTCTCACCTTCTTTTCCCTCCCATAAACATCCCTGATTGCTTAATCCATCCCCTGTATAATATGGTTTCCATACTTTCAACAACCTGTTTTCTTGGTTGGTTACAGCAAAATGATCAGAACTCCCAGGCTAGAGATGCTGTCTCACAGAGACCAACGTACTTCCCCATATTGTTTACCAGGTAAGCAAGTGCAAGGATGAGTATATCTCTATTACCAGAAAAGCAGAGATGTGGACAAAGGAAGCTCATCCCAGGTTTAAATATAACAATGAAAAGTTGGAAAGAATCTGAATGTTCACAACAAGATGTTGGGTAGCTAAATTATAGTGCATGCATATGACGACAGAGTTATTCAAATTTAAGGTTTTCAAATATTCTCAGTGACCATGGAAAACATTTGTATAGTAATGTTAAATGTAAAAATAGGACACAAAAGTACACTTACACTATCATTTCATTTTTTGTTCAACATACATGCCACACATTTTTACCACAGAAATAAACACATTTTAGTATTAAAAAAGGATAGCAGTAGAATTATAAGACAATTTTTTTTAATTTTTCTATAATGAGCATGTATTGCTTTTATAATTGGAAAAAAATATTTGAGTTGGATGTCGAATTAAAGTTGTAGGTAGTTGAAGGATTATGGGAAGTTTGTTTCCTTTTTTATACTTTGTTTTCTAAATTTTCTATAACAAATTTGTACTATTTCTATAATTAGAATAAAACAACTCAGATGAATTGTTTGTAAATCAGCATCTTATCATGACCCTCACTTGCCTGAATCACATCAGCTTAAAGAAAGGATACTCAAGTAGCACGTATATGTAATACTAGTAATAGGAACCACTCACATCATTTCTTACCTAGCTTATCAAAATAAACTCCTAATTAGTCTCCCTGTCTCTACTTTTGCTCTCATGCACTGAAGCTAGGATCGATTATTCCAAAATCAGAAATTTCTCAAAGGTATCTTATTGTCCTCAAGATAAAAGCTAAAACCTTTTAGTGTGACCTACAAGAAAGGCCTTCATAAATGTTTCATACATTTTTCCTAGCCTCATCTCCTCAACCAGGACTTGCCATCTGCTCTGGCCAATGCTTTGCAAGCCAAAGTACAGGAATTCTGGTTGAATGTCCCTTTTCCCCCTTATACATTTGGCAGAACAATTTTCCTTAGTAGCAATAACCACAATTTTTAATTGGGTATGTTGTGCATTTGTGTGATTACTTTTTCTTTACCTGTCTCTCCCACTAGACCTCTTTTGGGTTTTTTTTTGGCCATGCCATACAGCATGAAGGACCTTAGTTCTCCGACCAGGGATCAAACCCATGTCCCCTGCATTGGGAGCGCAGAGTCTTAACCACTGGACCACCAGAGAAGTCCCTAGACTTACTTTTTTGTAAAGGCAGAATCCAGGTCAATTTTACTCTCAGATGTAGTCCACTGCTTGGAAGAGAATAGATGCTCAATGAATATTTGTTACCTCACTGACAAGCTATCTGAATAATATCCTCATCTTTTTTTTTTTTTTTTTTTTTTTGCTAAGTGTTCATCTTTGACTCCTCTCCTCTATAAAGGTCCTGAATGTGCCTGGATGGCAAGGGGTCATAGTAGTGGGGGGTAGGGTAAAGTGGAGTAGGTGTTTCCCATTCATAATAATTGGGTAAAGAGCTTAGGGCTGAAATTAGTCTACATTGCTGTAATAATAATAATAACAACACATATGAATGGTGTATAGTCACTCTTCCAAACACTTTACCGGTAGAAAGACATTTAATTCCTGCAACAATCCTATAAGTGCCATTATCCTTATTTTACAGATGAGGAAATTAAGGCAGAGAGAACTTAAGTAACTTTGCCAAGATCACATATCATATCACCCCTTTTAGTTATCCTGATTTTATCTGGATCCAAAGAACATGGGACAAGCCTCAGTATCCTCAGAAATAGGTTCTAGAGATATGAGTAAGAACCTGTTTTAAACCTGCACAAGTTTTGAACAGGGAAGTCTCATCTAATGACCCCAGTAGGAATGAAGCAGGAGACACTATTCCATGGTGACCAAAAAAGTCATTTGTTGTGGAATTATTTTTGCATTATGAATTTGCTTTAAAATTAGTCCGGACAATTCCAGCCAATATTATTGTTCTCATTTTAGAGTATCAGAAATGCACAGTATTTGTGAAAAAGTGCCTTGCACAGAATCAAGATTTTGTGACAGCATTTAAAACTCCAGTATATCATGATTCTCACATTTGAGTGTGCATTAGAATCACCTGGATATCTTGTTAAAAACAGATTGCAGGGCCCCACCCCCAGGGTTTCTGATTTAGTAGGTTGTGGGTGAGACCTAAGAATTTTCATTTCTAGCAAGTTCCCAGGTTATGCTGATGCTGCTATTCTGGGGACCGTACTTGGAAAACTAATGGTCTGAGTTTTGCTCATTAAGGTAATGGGAACATATACCCTGCTATCCCATATTGCCCTACAGGTGTTAGAAATCAACAGTTGACTGATCCATAGGAAGCACTTTTTGTTGATTTTCAGAACAAAGAATGCTTTCTATAGTTAATGAGTTTTTTCCCATTTTATAGAAGCAGCTAATAATAATGACCACCATATTCTGAGTACCTACTGCACTGCTAAGCACTTTTTTAGTCATTACCTCATTTACTCCTCACTACATCACTGAGATTCTCATTTTGCCCTGGGTAGGAGCTGAAGGACCACTGATGAAAAAGGTAGCTGAAGACAAAGGTGGCTCTGAAGAACACAACTGGAGAGACTAAATCATCATCATCATCATCATCATCATCATCTAACATTGGTGGAGCACTGTGACAAGCCCAATACTGACTTTATTTAATCCATGCAAGCATGCTCAGAGTTAATATCCCAGTCTTATAGCCAAGTACATGCCAGAGTGTGCGTGTGTGTGCTTAACCTCTACTGTTTCCCAATGCTCAGTCTCAGGCTTTTTAATTCACCCATTTTGAATTGGGTGGATGGGGAAGACAGCAATGTAAATGGGAGAAGGAGAAGTACTGGAGAGAGGCTGGAGGTCAGTGGGCATCTCTAGCATTGGTTTAAACCTGGATATCCATGGATTCTAGCCTTATGATAGCTAAGGATCATATTTTTTGGAGGTTATTTTTAGTCTGAGAAAAAAATGAGTCTGGTAGCTTTAGCAATGGCCCATTCCCCAGTTGCTAATACCTGGGGCTTAGAGCCACTCAATATTAATCATCTGTCTGTCTGCACAGAACTCCTGGCAGACACATTCCTCCTGTGGGAGAAGCTGTAATAACTGGCCACTCACCATTTGTGTTTGATGATACTCATTCTTCAGAGAGGTCTCCAAACAGCTTTAGATTCCTTCAATAGCCTATCACAGGCAGAGCCTAAAAAAATCACTTGGCCAAGGCTTCACATTCCCTAAAGACATCAAATCTCAAATTTGCCTTTATTGCCAAATTGCAACATTGAAAGATTCATCATATAAATTCAAAGGTGGAGCCCATGATTGGACCACACTTCCTGTGATACACTATTTTCAATATTTATACATAAAAAATTTTAAAAATCTTGTGAATAACATTGAATTATGCATGCTTATTAAAATGTCATTTTGTTTAATGTGATAATTTAAAACATACCACAATTTTGCAGACATTTCTGATATTTCATTTAAAAATATTCTGAGAATTTCAACAAAAAGAAGTAAACCAGTTTCCTTTGACTGCTGTGAGGTCTGGCCCCATGTAGACCCCCTTCCCTAAACTGACTCTAGATTCTCTAATCCCACATATTTACTCTGTTAAAGTGAAAGCTTAACCTAATCCTCACAAACCCTTTTACATTTCTGCAAACCTGTATAGAGAGCTTCTGGAGAGGAGATTCCCCCTCCCCCCCCAATTTATCTAGGGTTAAATTAAAAGAATTAAAAATTTCCTTGGCCTTTCAACTTTCCTTACTATTTATGCCTAATTACAGTGAGACTAAATAGCAATTATGTGTATCAGTAAACATATGTTAGATTAACTTTTACATTCTAGTTTGATTATGTTACTAAAACATTATGAGTCTTTTTGATCTTCAGAGCATTTTGCTCAGGTAGAATGATGATCTGCTTGTAATAAAAGGGAAAGATTATTGGTTTTAAGATGAGACATTGGCAGTATGTTTATTGCTAGCTTTGTATATAGGACACAGCCAACTTATGAGTTCTTACCACAGAACATGTTTTGAACCAGAAAAAGGATTGTTTTCATCAGACCCCAAAATATATCTTCTACTGAGCAGGACACTTTGCTTTCCATCACTCTAACCCAAAATCTGGGTTCAGGTCCCAGAACTCTAGCCTAGGTATATCACCTCACTACTTCTGTTTTTAGCAGAGGAGAGTTTGGACACTATCTGGTACCTCAGACACTTACAGAGTTCTAAATCAATTTAAATCAAAGCATCAAGGTTCTTCATCCCTGCCCCCTAGAAACAGGTTCCCTTTGGATCCTCTCTGTACAGATACAGGCACTGGTACTGGTTTTCCTTACTGCCGTTGGTATGTGATGCGAGTCAGATGATTCTGCTTCTTACTAGGACAACTGCTGCAATGGATGATCAGTAGTCTTATTTCAGACCCAACTGATTGTTGGGAGTCTGCCAATTACATCGCTAGCAGTGATTTCACTCCCACCTGGTCTGCAGCAAGTGACCCCAGCTACAGCCAGGGACCTATAAGCTGGGACCTCCTACCCACCATCCATCTTTCTTCAGTGTACTGTCCCTTTCTCATTCATCTCTCTCCATATTACCAATCCTAATTTACTTCTTCCTTTCAATATTCTGCCTGTCAGAATATCTGTTAACTCCAATGTTGTTTTCTTATCTCAAAGGCATAATTCCCTCTGTTCAGAAAGTTCAGTAAAATCTCCAGAAGTAGAGTCTACTAGGCTACTGGGAGGGACAGAAATTCCCTCCATAATACTTTTTGTTCTAACTCTTGGGTCCATCGAATATCATCAGACTTTTAAAGGTACAATTGAAGAAGACATGGAAGAATCCTGGATTCTACAACCCCAGTTAGTTAGAACCTGGAGCAATTAGCCTTTAATTTAGTTCTACTGGATTCTATCAGGAAAACACTCCCAATAATAAACTTTTCCATAGCACCAGTGTTGTAGTGGAGATGTTCTGGTTTCTAATGGGCATTCTACATATGAAATCATTGCCAGGATGCGGCTTACTACCGTTGAGTATGCCTCCAAGACAGAAAATCATCATGTACTAATTTTTGCTATCAGTTATGCTCTTCAAATAGGCAACACATACATTCACTACCATTGTGAAAACCATTGTGCACAAGTTCATATTTGTTTGGCACATACTATTTGCTATGGGAGAGAGATTTGAGGTATCAAGGAAGATCAGAGAAAGCTTACCTGAGGTTAGGTAAACACTAACTAGGCCAAGAGGGAATACACAGGAAGAAGAAATATCATGGGCAAAGGCCTGGCAGCATTAGGGTCTTAAATATAGTGTTTTATATATGTCCAAAAACCCAAGAAGCCAGAGAGGTTGGAGGAAAGTGAGTGAGAGTAGTACACATTGAGGCTGGAGATACAGGAAGGGGCCAGACTATACAGGAGTTCATAGAGATCCTAAACAGTTTTGTTTTTCTCCAAAGAGCCACTAAATATTTTTAGCAGAGGAGCAACATAATCAGATATGTATTTTGAAATGTGTCTTTGGCTGTAGTGTGGAGATCAGATTGGAGGGGGCTGTGGTAAATTAGGGGAAACAAGTTAGGAGGTGCAGGAGTTCAGCAATAAATTATTATAATTTAGATCATAGCTTAGATTATACCTTAGGTAAAGGCAGTGAAGATGCAGAGACTCATACTGATTTTAGAGAAACTTAGGAGGTCCTATCAACAGAATTTGGTAAGGGATTTAACATTGGAGGTGAGGGAGACGGAAATGTCCAAGATGATTCTTAGAATTCTAACTTGAGCAACTGGATAGTGAAGTCATTCAATGAGGAACAATGTAAAAGAACCATGTTTAGGGAGGGAAGAGAATGAATTTAGTTTTGGATGTGTTGAGTTTGAGGTGCTTTGTGGCAATGCCAAGTAAGATATTGGACATGTGGGTTTCTGAGGAGTTGCATGCTCACTGTAGAGGATCTAAACCTTATAGAACACTGGTTGCTTCTGCAGACTTCAGTTATTGTTCTACTTTATATAAAAGTGTTTTTTCAGAGCTTCTACTTGGGGTTCTCTTCTAGCAACATTTTGCATTTAATTAGGGGAGATTTGTTTAGTTTGCAGCCAATTTTTTCTTTCTTTTTTCAAAACAACTTCTCTTGAATCCTCCAACCAACTCTTATTGAATTAGTCATCTCTAAAATAATGAGGACTTGGTCATTTAGCATACATATCACCAATGTAATAGTGGTAGTCTCAATTTGTTAGTTACGTTCTCTTGATAAGAACAAGAAGAGCAAATAATTATTGAGTGCTTAATATGTGATACATCTTATTTCATAGACTCTGGAGATTCCACAGTGAATTAAGATTTGCTCATTGTGTGCAAGAGACTCATAGTCTACTGATCAAACTGGCCACCTACCTCTGTCCTATAGCATATAACTTAGCAATAGTTATATTTCTAAATTGGAAGGCCAAGGACATGCATTGAGTACCTGTTATGTGTTAAATATGAAACTGGTATTTGAAATGTACTTGTGCATGGAAGGCAGTATAAAATAGTAGTTAAGAGGGTAAACTTTGGAGTTAGACTGCCTGAGTTCCACTCCTGGCTCTATGACTTGAGTAAGTTACTTAATCTCTCTGTGCCTCTGTTTCTTCCTCTGTAAAATGAGTCTAACAGTAATACCTATGTATAGTAGTTTGTTATGGCTGACATAACAAAGTGCCACAACTGTTGGCTTAAATAACATAAATTTATTGTCTAACAATTCTGGAGGCTGGGAGTCCAAAATCAAGATGTTAGCAGGGTTGGTTCCCTCTGTAGGCTGTGAAGGAAGTATCTATTCCAGGTCTCTCTCCTTAGTTTGTAAATGGGTGATTTCTTTCTATGTCTTTTCAGATCATCTTCCCGTTACACACATCTTTATATCCAAATTTCCCTGTTTATAAGGACACTAGTCACATCAGATTAGGGTCCACCCTAATGACCTTATCTTAAGAAATTACATCTGCTATACTGGGGGTTGGGACTTCAACATATGAAGTTTGGAAGGGGAGACACAATTCAACTAATAATACTATGTTATAGGATTATAGCAAAGATTTAAAAAGGGAATCCATAAATTACTTAAAACAATTCCTGGCACATTGTGCACACTCAATGAATGTTAACTATTAAGTTAACTATATTATTTCATTTAATCTGTATACATATGACCCATATTAAGTAGGTAATTTTTAATGATTAACACACTGAGACTCTATGTCACACAGCTATTTTTTGGTAGAGCCAGGATTGTAACCTAGCTCTGACTGATCTCAAACCTGATGCATGTTTCACTATACCATGAGGCATCATCAGGTGACTAGGTTGTTGTCTCTGTGAAACTGCCATAGAAATATTTTTAGATATGGTCGATGACTTCATGCATCAGTGTGAGCATCCCACTGTCTGTGGGTCTCTGATTAGCAACAGTAATTGGTCATATATATACTTTGTCATCTAAGATAACACTACCACCAGTTGACCCAGGCTAACAACAATATCATTGAGAATAATGGCCTAAGCAATGCAGGAAGAAATTTAGGTCCTCAAAGTCTATTTGTAGAGACTTTCAAGATGGTGGAGGAGTAAGACGTGGAGATCATCTTCCTCCCCATAAATACATCAAAAATACATCTACATGTGGAACAACTCCTACAGAACACCTACTGAATGCTGGTAGAAGACTTCAGACTTCCCAAAAGTTGAGAAACTCCCCACATGCCTGGGTAGAACAAAAGAAAAAAGAAAAAAAAAACAGGGGCAAAAGAATAGGGACAGGACCTGCACCTCTGGGAGGGAGCTGTGAAGGAGGAAAAGTTTCCACATACTAGGAAACCCCTTCACTGGTCAAGACGGGGCGTGGGTAAGGGGGAGGCTTCAGAGCCATGTAGGAGAGCATAGCAACCAGAGTGCAGAGGGCAAATCAGTGAAATTCCAAACAAAGGATCAGTACTGACCAGCACTCACCAGCCTGAGAGGCTTTCTGCTCTCCCAACGGGATGGTGGGGACTGAGAGCTGAGGCTTGGGCTTCAGAGGTCAGACCCCAGGAAGAGGACTGGTGTGGGCTGTGGGAACACAGCCTGAAGGGGGCTAGTGTGTCACGGCTAGCTGGGAGGGAGTCCAGGAAAAATCTGGACCTTCCAGAGAGGCAAGACACCTTTATTTTGGGGGGCACAAAGAGAGGGGATGCCTTACCTGTGGGCCCACAGAAGGCAGAGCACTGCCTAAGTGAGCTCCAGAGAAAGGCATGAGCCATGGCTATCACCTTGGACCCCAGAGATGGGCATGAACAGTGAACAATGCTGCCACTGCCAGCAAGAATCCTGTGTGCAATGACAGGTCACTATTGACACCCCCAGGAGTCTGTGAAGCAAGCTACTGCCAGGGTCCCGTGATTCAGGGACAAGTACCCTGGGACAACACACAGCATGCCTCAGGCTGTTGCAAGATCACAACAGCCTCTGCCGCCTCAGGCTCACCTCACATTCCAATTATGACTACCATACGCCTACCTACCCCCAGACTGAGTGAGCAAAAGAGCCTGAATCAGCCGCTGCTTTAACCCCTTCCTCTCTGGGAAGGGAACAGGCTCCTGAGGGTAGCCTACACTCAGAGGCAGGGCCAAAACCAAAGCTGAACCCCAGGAGATGTGCGAACAAAGAAGAAAAAGGGAAATTTCTCCGTGCAGCCTCAGGAGCAGGAGGTAAAATCCCCACAATCAACTTGATAAAGGCTGCAACTGAAGAATACATGAATAGACAACAAATGTTCCCAAAATTGAAGTGGTGGACTTTGAGAGCAACTGCAGACTTGGTGTGTGCTTTCTGCATCTAATTTGACTCTGGTTTTATGTTTATCTTAGTTTAGTATTTAGTGTTTATTATCATTGGTGGATTTGTTTATTGGTTTGGTTGCTCTCTTCCTTTATATATATTTATATATTTATTTGTTGTTCGTTTTTTTCCCTTTTCTCTTTTTGTCAGTGTGTATGTGTATGCTTCTTTTTGTGATTATGTCTGTATAGGTTTGCTTTTACCATTTGTCCTAGGGTTCAGTCTGCACGTTTTTTTGTTTTCATTTTTGTCTTTGTATTTCTTTTTGCTTATTTTTGTCTCTTCCTTTTCTTCTGAACCATGTGGCTGGCAGAGTACTGGTGCTCTGGCTGGATGTCAGGCCTGAGCCTGTGAGGTGGGGGTCCAAGTCTATGACTATGGACCACAAGAAACAAACCAGGCACATGTAAAATCAAACGGAAAGATCTCTCCCAGAGATTGTCGTCTCAACACTAAGACCCAGCTACAAGCAAAGGCCAGCAAGCTTCAGAGCTGGACACCCCATGCCAAATAGCAGGACAGGAACACAACACCACACATTAGAAGAGAGGCTGACTAAGATCATAATTAGTTCACAGACACCTGAAAACACACCGCTGGATGCAGTGCTGACCACCAGAAAGACAAGACCCAGCCTCATCCACCAGAACACAGGCACAAGTATCCTCCACCAGGAAGCCTACACAACACACTAAACCAACTTCATACACTGGAGGCTGACACCAAAAATAATGGGAAATACAAACTTGCAGACAGCAAAAAGGACACCCCAAACACAGAAAGTTAGACAAAATGAGAAAACAGAGAAATATGCAGCAGATGAAGGAGCAAAGGAAAAACCCACCAGACCAAACAAAAGAAGAGGAATTAAGCAGTCTACATGGAAAAGAATTCAACAGTAATAATAGTAAAGATGATCCAAAATCTCGAAAATAGAATGGAGAAAACACAAGAAAGGTTTAACAAGGACCTAGAAGAACTGAACAGCAAACAAACAATGATGAGCAACACAATAAATGAAATTAAAAATACTCCAGAAGGAATCAATAGCAGAATAACTGAGGCAGAAGAAAGGATAAGTGACCTGGAAGACAAAAGAGTGGAAATAACTGCTGCAGAGCAGAATAAAGAAAAAATAATGAAAATAATTGAGGAAAGTCTGAGAGACATCTGGGACAACATTAAATGCACCAATATTTGAAATATAGGGGTCCCAGAAGAAGAAGAGAAAAAGAAAGAAACTGAGAAAATATTTGAAGAGATTATAGTTGAAAACTTCCCTAATATGGGGAAGGAAATAGTCAATCAAATCCAGGAAGCACACAGAGACCCATACAGGATAAATCCAAGCAGAAACATGCCAAGACACATATTAATCAAACTATCAAAAAATAAATACAAAGAAAAATATTAAAATTTGCAAGTGAAAACAACAAATAACATACAAGGGAATCGCCATAAGGTTAACAGCTGATCTTTCAGCAGAAGCTCTGCAAGCCAGAAGGGACTGGAAGAACAAATTTAAAGTGATGAAAGGGAAAAACCTACAACCAAGATTACTCTACCCAACAAGGATATCAATCAGATTTGACAGAGAAGTTAAAAACTTTACAGAGAAGTATAACCTAAGAGAATTTAGCATCACCAAACCAGCTTTACAACAAATGCTAAAGGAAATTATCCAGACAGGAAACACAAGAGAAGGAAAGGACCAACAAAAACAAACCCAAAACATTAAGAAAATTGAAATAGGAACATACATATTGATAACTACCTTAAATGTAAATGGATTAAATGATCCAACCAAAATATATAGACTGGCTGAATGGATACAAAAACAAGACCAGTATATATGCTGTTTACAAGAGACACACTTCAGACCCAGGGACACATACAGACTTGTAAACGCATATGCAGAAAACTATAAGACATTGATTAAAGAAATTGAAGTTGATACAAACAGATGGAGAGATATACCATGTCCTTGGATTGGAAGAATCAACATTGTGAAAAAGACTATACAATCGAAAGCAATCTACAGATTCAATGCAATCCCTATCAAACTATCAATGACATTTTTCACAGAACTAGAACAAAAAATTGCAACATTTGGATGGAAACACAAAAGACCCCGAATAGCACAAGCAATCTTCAGAAAGAAAAACGGAGCTGGAAGAATGAGGCTCCCTGACTTCAGACTATACTACAAAGCTACCTTAATCAAGACAGTATGGTACTAGCACCAAAACAGAAATATAGACCAATGGAACAAGATAGAAAGCCCAGAAGTAAACCCACACACATATGGTCACCTTATTTTTGATAAAAGAAGGCAAGAATATACAATGGAGAAAAGACAGCCTCTTCAATAAGTGGTACTGGGGAAACTGGACAGCTACATGTAAAAGGGTGAAATTTGAGCACTCACTAACACCATACACAAAAATAAACTCAAAATGGATTAAATACCTAAAAGTAAGGCCAGACACTCTAAAACTCTTAGAGAAAAACATATGAACAACAGTTTTTGACATAAATCACAGCAAGATACTTTTTGACCCACTTCATAGAGAAATGGAAATAAAAACAAAAATAAACAAATGGGAACTAATGCAACTTAAAAACTTTTCCACAGCAAAGGATTCCATAAAGAAGAGGAAAAGACAACCCTCAGAATGGGAGAAAATATTGACAAATGAATCAACTGGCAAAAGATTAATATCCAAAATTTACAAGCAGCTCATGCAGCTCAATATCAAAAAAAAAAAAAAACAATGAAAAATGGGCAGAAGACCGAAATAGATATTTCTCCAAAGAGGGCATACAGTTTTCCAACAAATAATGAAAGGATGCTCAACATCACTAGGCATTAGAGAAATGCAAATCAAAACCACAATGAACTATCAGCTCATGTTGGTCAGAATGGCCAGCATCAAAAAATCTACAAACAATAAATGCTGGAGAGGATCTGCAGAAAAGAGAACCCTCTTCACTCTCAGTGGGAATGTAAATTGATACAGCCACTATGCAGAACAGTATGGAGGTTCCTTTAAAAAAACTGAAAATAGAACTACCATATGAACCATAAATCCCACTACTGGGCATATACCCTGAGAAAACCATAATTCAAAAAGGGTCATGCACCACAATAGTCATTGCACCACTATTTAGAATAGCCAGGACATGGAAGCAACCTAATTTTCCATTGACAGATGAATGGATAGAGAAGATGTGGCACATATATACAATGGAATATTACTTGGCCATAGAAAGAAATGACATTGAGTTATTTGTAGTGGGGTGGATGGGCCTAGTGTCTCTCACACAGAGTGAAGTAAGTCAGAAAGAGAAAAAAAAATACCATATGCTAGCACATATATATGGAATCTAAAAAGAAAAAAAAAGGTTCTGAGGAACGTAGGGACAAGGCCGGAATAAATATGCAGACATAGAGAATGGAGTTGAGGTCACAGGGAGGGGGAAGGGTAAGCTGGGACGAAGTGAGAGAGTGGCATTGATTTATATACACTACCAAATGTAAAATAGGTAGCTAGTGGGAAGCAGCTGCATAGAACAGGGAGATCAGCTAGGTGCTTTGTGACCACCTAGAGGGGTGGGATAAGCTAGGAGGGATGCAAGAGGGAGGGTATATGGGGATATATGTATACATATAGCTGACTCACATTGGTATACAGCAGAAACTAACACAGCATTGTAAAGCAATTATACTCCAAAAATATGTTTTAAAAAACTGTAGAAAACAGAAACACGTGGAGGCCAAACGATATACTACTAAATAATCCATGTATCATTAAAGAACTTAAAAAATGCCTAGAGACAAATGAAAATGAATATTCAACTATCCAAAACCTATGAGACACAGCAAAAGCAGTTTTCAGAGGGAAGTTTATTTCGAAACAAGCTTACTTCCAGAAACAAAATAAATCTCAAATAAATAATCTAATGTACACATAAAGGAACTAGAGAAAGAAGAACAAACAAAACTTAATGTTAGTAATGCAGAAATCATAAATATCAGAGAGAAATAAATGAAATAAAGACTTAAAAAGCAACAACAGAAAAGATCAATAAAACTGAATGCTGGTTTTTGAAAAGAAAAAAAAATTGATAAAATGTTAGCCAAATCATAATGAAAAAAAAGGAGGGAGTTCAAATCAATTAAAGAAGAAATGATAAAGAAATTATAAATGGCACCACAGAAATACAAAAGATCATAAGACATTATTATATGTCAACAAAATGGCTAAACTTTAGGTAATAAAAAATTCTTAGAAATGAACAATCTCACAAGACTGAAGCAGAAAAAAATAGAAAATATAGAACAAACCAATTTCTAGTAAGAAATTTGAATCTGTAATTAAAAGTACCTCAACAAACAAAAGTCCAGGACCAGATGGCTTCACAGGTGAATTCTACCATGCATTCAGAGAAGAGTTAACACCTATTTTTCTCAAAATATTCCAAAAATATTGCAGACTAATTCTATGAGGCCAGCATCACCCTGATACCAAAACCAGACAATAGGATCACAATAAAGGAACTACAGGCTAATATCAGTGATGAATATATATGCAAAAACCCTCAACAAAATATTAATAAACCCAAACTGACAATACATTTACAGGATCATACAGCATGACCAAGTGGGATTTATATCAGGTATGCAAGAATTTTTCAATATCCTCATATCAATCTAGGTGATACAGCCCATTATCAAACTGAAGAATAAAAACAGCATGATCATCTCAATAGGTGTAGAAAAGCTTTTGACACAATTTACCATGGGTTTATGATAAAAGTTCTTTAGAAACTGGATCTAGAGGGAACAAACCTCAGGATAATAAAGACTATCTATGACAAACCAACAACTAACATCATACTTGATGGTGAAAAGATGAAAACATTTCTTCTAACATCAGGAACAAGATAAGGATGCTGATCTCACCACTTTTTTTCAACATAGTTTTGGAAGTCCTAGCCACAGAGGAAAAAGCAATAAAATGAATCCAAATTGGAAAAGAAGAAGTAAAACTGTCAATGTTTGCAGAGGACATGATACTTTACATAAAAAATCGTAAAGACACTACCAGAAAACTACTAGAGCTCATTCATGAATTTGATAATGTTGCAGGATGTAAAATTAATATATAGGAATATGTTGCATTTCTATACACTAACAATGAAAGATCAGAAAAAGAAATTAAGGAAACAATCACATTTACCATTGCATCAGAAAGAATAAACTACCTAGGAATAAACCTACCTAAGGAGACAAAAACCTGTACTCTGAAAATTATAAGACACTGATGAAAGAAATGTAAGGCAACACAAAGAGATGGAAAGATATACCGTGTTCTTGGATTGGAAGAATCAATAATGCCAAAATGACCAAAATAACCAAGGCAATCACTATCAAATTACCAATGACATTTTTCATAGAATCTAGAGCAAATAATTTTTAAATTTGTATGGAAACACAAAAGACCTCGAATAGCCAAAGATAGAAGAGAAGGGCTGGGGAAGCCTAGACTTTACTCACAAGGAGTGCATGCATGCTGCCTTGCTAACAATCAGGACAGAGAGAGATTTGCACCAGTGGTTTCTGCCTTGTCGCACTTCCCCATCCAAAGTGGAAAACACCCTGACCCACGCATGCTACACCAGAGGCTGGTGCAAGGTCTGAGCAAAGATTCATTCTTGCTATGCAGAGAGAGATGAGGGTTGTCTGGGGAGTTAACCTGGAAGAAGCACAGAGGCCATTTTCAGCATGTGAATGGCACAGTGAGTCTGAAGAAGAAGCAATGGCTAAGAACTGGTGAAATCTTGGGCAGACAGGCTATGGGAGAGCACTCAATATAGGTATGCAGAGATACCCAGAGGACATGGTGTATGAGCTTGGTGGAGCCACAGAGCCCATTGTCAGCATGGTGCAGCAGGAGAGGATTCAGCAAACTTTGCCAGTGCACACATGGAGCAGTTCCACAAGAGGGCACAGTGGCTGAGCTCTGAATCTCAGGCAGACAGGCACTGGGCAGGAGTACACAGTAGTTCATTTCCTAGTGAGAGTGCCTTAACCCCACCCACTCAACAGCTTAGCACTAGATCTGGAGTAGACAGGTCATGGGAGAACTCTACCACAAAGGCAGCCCACATCTCAGTGGAAGTGGATCCACCACAATTCTTGTAGCCAAAATAACTCAACCCCCAACCTCAACCTATTCCACACCACAGCCTTGCACTAGATTTGGGACGAACACACAGAGAAAAGGATATAAATATAGGCTGCTTCTGAGCAGAACTGCGGATGTATACACAGGTGGCACATAGGTTTAATGTGAAACCATGGGCCTCAGCTGCTTCAGTAATCACCACCTTTGGGGCAGAGCTTTCACTCAAGGGCAATGGAGCCTGATAAAACCCAACCCTCAGGGCTTTTTCTCCAACAATGAGGAGTAGAACCCACCCATGAGAGAGTGGGGACAGTCTTGAAGTAGATAGGAAGTCCCACCACACATCCAGCACAAGCTCTAGATATTACAACACCAACTACACCCCCTATCAAAGGGATAACCGCCAGCACACTCAGCTTGGCTATCATACCAAAATCAGCCCTCACATTAAAAATACTGAACATACACAGTCTAGACAGGGGTGTTCCCACATAAAAACACCCATTCAAAACCACAGTAGACAACGGTTTCTCCTAAATTCATAGAAAGAAAGTTAAGTAAAATGAAAAGGCAGAAGAACTACTCCTAATTAAAAGAACAAGTGAAATTCCCTGAAAGAACAAATAATAAAACGGAGAACATCAGTCTAGTGGACATCAAGTTTAAAAAGGTGGTAATAGGGGCTTCCCTGGTGGCGCAGTGGTTGAGAATCTGCCTGCCGATGCAGGGGACACGGGTTCGTGCCCCGGTCCAGGAAGATCCCACATGCCGTGGAGCGGCTGGGCCCGTGAGCCATGGCCGCTGAGCCTGCGCGTCCGGAGCCTGTGCTCCACAATGGGAGAGGCCACAGCAGTGAGAGGCCCGTGTACCACAAAAAAAAAAAAAAAAAAAGGGTGGTAATAAAAAGCACAGGGAGATCAGCTCGGTGCTTTGTGACCGCCTGGAGGGGTGGGATGGGGAGGGTGGGAGGGAGGGAGATGCATGAGGAAAGGGATGTGGGAACAGATGTATATGTATGACTGATTCACTTTGTTATAAAGCAGAAACTAATAAAAAAATAGAAAAAAAAATTTAAATGAATGAAGAAAGATTATCAATAGAAATGCAGATCAGGAACCTACCTCAACAGAATAAGGGCCATATCTGACAAACTCACAGCAAACATCATTCTCAATTGTGAAAAGCTGAAAGCATTTCCTCTAAGGCCAGGAACAAGACAAGGATGTCCACTCTTGCCACTATTCTACAAAGTTTTGGAATTCCTAACCACAGCAATCAGAGAAAAAAGAGAAATAAAAGAAATCCAAATTGGAAAAAAAGAAGTAAAATTGTAACTGCTTGGGGATGATATGATACTATACATATTACATCCTAAAGATGTTACCAGAAAACTACTAGAACTCTTCAATGAATTTGGTAAAGTTGCAGAATACAAAATTAATACACAGAATTTGCTTGCATTCCTATTCACCAACAACAAAAGATCAGAAAGAGAAATTAAAGAAACAATCCCATTTGCCATCACAACAAAAATAATAAAATACATAGGAATAAACCTACCTAAGGAGGCAAAAGAACTATACTCTGAAAATTATAAGACACTGATGAAAGAAACTAAAGATATACAAATAAATGTAGAATTATATGATGTTCTTAGATTGGAAGAATCAACATTGTGAAAATGACTACTACCCAAAGCAATCTACAGATTCAAGACAATCCTTATCAAACTACAACTGGCATTTTTCACAGAACTAGAAAAAAAACTTCATAATTTGTATGGAAAGGCAAAAGACCCCAAAAATCAATCTTGAGAAAGAAAAAAATGGAGCTGGAGGAAACAGGGTCTGTGACTTCAGACTATACTACAAAGCTACAGTAATCAAGAGAGCATGGTACTGGCACAAAAAGAGAAATATAGATCAATGGAACAGGATAGAAACTCCAGAGATAAACCCACACATATATGGTCACCTTATCTTGTGTAAAGGAGGCAAGAATATACAGGGGAGAAAAGACAGCCTCTTCAATAAGTGGTGCTTGGAAACTGTACAGCTACATATAAAGGAATGAAATTAGAACACTCCCTAACACCATACAGAAAAATAAACTCAAAATGGAATAAAGACCTAAATGTAAGGCTGGACACCTTCAAATTCTTAGAGGAAAACCTAGGCAGAACACTCTATGACATAAATCAGAGCAAGATCCTTTTTGACCCAGCTCCTAGAGAAATGGAAATAAAAACAAAAATAAACAAATGGTACCTAAGGAAACTTAAAAGCAAAAGAAACCATAAACAAGACGAAAAGACAACCCTCAGAATCCGAGAAAATATTTGCAAATGAAGCAACTGACTAAGGATTAATCTCCAAGACATACAAGCCACTCATGCAGCTCAATATCAAAAAAACACACAACCCAATCCAAAAATGGGCAGAAGACTCAAACAGACATTTCTCCAGATATACAGATTGCCAACAAACACATGAAAGAATGCTCAACATCATTAATCATTAGCAAAATGCAAATAAAAACTATAATGAGATGTCATCTCACACCAGTCAGAATGGCTATCATCAAAAAATCTAGAAACAATAAATGCTAGAGAGTATGTGGAGAAAATGGTACCCTCTTTCACTGTTGGTGACAATGTAAATTGATAGAGCCACTATGGAGAACAGACTGGAGGTTCCTTATGAAACTAAAAATAGAACTACCATATGAAGCAGCAATCCTACTAGTGGGCATACACCCTGAGAAAACCATAATTCAAAAAGAGTCATGTACCAAAATATTCATTGCAGCTCTATTTACAATAGCCAGAACAAGGAAGCAGCCTAAGTGTACATCATCAATGAATGGATAAAGAAGAGGTGGCACATATATACAATGGAATATTGCTCAGCCATAAAATGGAACGAAACGGAGTTATTTGTAATGAGGTGGATGGACCTAGAGATTGTCATACAGATTGAAGTAAGTCAGAAAGAGAAAAGCAAATACTTTATGCTAACTCATATATAAGGAATCTAAAATATATATATATATTCAGAAGGACATAGGGGCAAGACAGAAATAAAAATGCAGACCTACTAGAGAATGGACTTGAGGATATGGGGAGGGGGAAGGGTAAGCTGGGACAAAGTGAGACAGTGTCATGACATATATACACTACCAAACGTAAAATAGATAGCTAGTGGGAAGCATCCCCATAGCACAGGGAGATCAGCTCGGTGCTTTTTGACCACCTAGAGGCGAGTGATAGGGTGGGTGGCAGGGAGGGAAATGCAAGAGAGAAGACATATGGGGACATATGTATATGTGTAACTGATTCACTTTGTTATAAAGCAGAAACTAACACACAATTGTAAAGCAATTATACTCCAACAAAGTTGTTAAAAATAATAATAATAATAAAATTTAAAAAAAAGAATCAAGAAACATTGAAAATAAACTAACCTTACACATAAAGCAATAAGAGTAAGAAGAACCAAAAAACCCCAAAGTTAGCAGATGGAAAGAAATCATAAATATCTGAACAGAAATAAAAGTAAAACAAATGAAGGAAATGATAGCAAAGATCAGTAAAATTAACAGCTTGTTCTATGAGAACATAAACAAAATTGATACACCATTAGCAGACTAATCAAGAAAAAAAGGGAGAAGACTCCAATCCATAGAATTAGAAATGAAAAAGGAGAAATAACAATTGACACGGCAGAAATACAGAGGATCATGAGAGATTACTACAAGGAAGTATATGCAAACAAAATGGACAACGTGGAAGAAATAGACGAATTCTTAGAAATGCACAATCTTCTGAGATGGAACCAGGAAGAAGTAGAAAATATGAACAGACCAATCACAAGCACTGAAATTGAAACTGTGATTAAAAATTTTCCAACAAATAAAGGCTCAGGACCAGATGGCTTCACAGGCGAATTCTATCAAACATTTAGAGAAGAGCTAACACCTATCCTTCTCAAACTCTTCCAAAATATAGCAGAGGGAGGAACACTCCAAAACTCATTCTAGGAGGCCACCATCACCCTGATACCAAAACCAGACAAAGATGTCACAAAGAAAGAAAACTACAGGCCAATATCACTGATGAACATAGATGCAAAAATCCTCAACAAAATACTAGCAAACAGAATCCAACAGCACAATAAAAAGATCATTCATCATGATCAAGTGGGGTTTATTCCAGGAATGCAAGGATTCTTCATTATATGCAAATCAATCAACGTGATACATCATATTAACAAACTGAAGGAGAAATACCATATGATCATCTCAAAAGATGCAGAGAAATCTTTTGACAAATTTCAACACTTATTTATGATAAAGACCCTAGAGAAAGTAGGCACAGGGGAAATTTTCCTCAACATAATAAAGGCCATATATGACAAACCCACAGCCAACATCATCCTCAATGGTGAAAAACTGAAACCAATTCCACTAAGATTAGGAACAAGACAGGGTTTCCCACTCTCAGCAGTATTATTCAGCATAGGTTTAGAAGTTTTAGACACAGCAATCAGAGAAGAAAAAAAAATAAAAGGAATCCAAATTGGAAATGAAGAGGTAAAGCTGTCACTGTTTGCAGATGACATGATACTATTCATAGAGAATCCTAAATTTGCTACCTGAATACTACTAGAACTAATCAATGAATTTGGTAAAGTAGCAGGATACAAAATTAATGCACAGGAATCTCTGGCATTCCTATACACTAACGATGAAAAATCTGAAATTGAAATTAAGAAAACACTCCCAGTTACCATTGCAATGAAAATTATAAAATATCTAGGAATAAACCTTCATAAGGAGACAAAAGACCTGTATTCAGAAAAGTATAAGACACTGATGGAAGAAATTTAACGTGATACAAATAGATGGAGAGATATACCATGTTCTTGGATTGGAAGAATCAACATTGTGAAAATGACCCTATGACCCAAAGCAATCTACAGATTCAATGCAATCCCTATCAAACTACCACTGGCATTTTTCACAGAACTAGAGCAAAGGTTTTCACAATTTGTATGGAAACACAAAAGATCCCGAATAGCAAAAGAAATTTTCAGAAAGAAAAACAGAGCTGGAGCTATCAGGCTTCCTGACTTCAGACTATGCTACAGTAACTATAGTAATCAAGATAGTATGGTACTGGCACAAAAACAGAAATATAGATCAATGGAACAGTATAGAAAGCCCACAGATAACCCCACGTGCATACAGACTCCTTATCTTTGATAAAGGAGGCAATAATATACGATGGAGAACAAACAGCCATTTCACTATGTGGTGCTGGGAAAACTGGACAGCTACATTTTATTTTATTATTTTTTTTGCGGTACGTGGGCCACTCACTGCTGTGGCCACTCCCATTGTGGAGCACAGGCTCCAGACATACAGGCTCAGCGGCCATAGCTCACGGGCCCAGCTGCTCCACGGCATGCAGGATCCTCCTGGACTGGGGCACGAACCCGCATCCCCTGCATCGGCAGGCGGACTCTCAACCACTGCACCACCAGGGAAATCCTGGACAGCTACATTTTAAAGAATGAAATTAGAATATCCTGAACACCGTACACAAAAATATACTGAAAATGACTTAAGCACCTAAATGTAAGGCCAGACACACTGATACTCTTAGAGGAAAACATAGGAATAACACTTTTTGACATAAATCACAACAAGATACTTTTTGACCCCCTTCTTAGAGAAATGGAAATAAAAACTAAAATAGACAAATGGGACCTATTGAAACTTAGAAGCTTTTTCACAGCCAAGGTAACCATAAACAAGATGAAAAGACAACCCTCAGAGTGGGAGAAAAGATTTGCAAGCAAAGCAACCAACAAATGATTAATCTCCAAATATACAGGCAGCTCATGCAGCTCAGTTAAAAAAAATACTAATCCATAACGGGCAGAAGATCTAGATAGACATTTCTCTAAAGAAGATATATAGATTGTGAAGAAACATATGAAACAATGCGCAACATCACTAATCATTAGAGAAATGCAAATCAAAACTACAATTCGGTATCACCTCACACCAGTCAGAATGGTCATCATCAAAAAATCTACAACAGTAAATGTTCGAGAAGGTGTGGATAAAAGGGAACCCTTTTTACTGTTGGTGGGAATGTAAATTGATACAGCCACTATGGAGATCGGTATGGAGCTTCCATAAAAAACTAAAAATAGAACTACCATACAACCCAGAAATCCCATTACTGGACATATACCCTGAGAATACCATAATTCAAAAAGAGTCATGTACCACAAAGTTCATTGCAGCTGTAATTACAATAGCCAGAACATAGAAGCAACCTTAGTGTCCATCAACAGATGAATGGGTAAAGAAGATGTGGCACATATATACAATGGAATATTACTCAGCCATAAAAAGGAATGAAATTGAGTTATTTGTAGTGAGGTGGATGGACCTAGAGTCTGTCATACAGAGTGAAGTAAGTCAGAAAGAGAAAGACAAATACCGTATGCTAACACATATATATGGAATCTAAGAAAAAAAATGTCATGAAGAACCTAGGGGTAAGATGGGAATAAAGACACAGACCTACTAGAGAATGGACTTGAGGATATGGGGAAGGGGAAGGTTAAGCTGTGACAAAATGAGAGAGTGTCATGGTTATATATATACACTACTAAACGCAAAATACATAGCTAGTGGGAAGCAGCCGCATAGCACAAGGAGATCAACTCAGTGCTTTGTGACCACCTAGAGGGGTGGGATAGGTAGGGTGGGAGGGAGGGAGACATAAGAGGGAAGAGATGTGGGAACATATGTGTATGTACAACTGATTCACTTTGTTATAAAGCAGAAACTAACACACCATTGTAAAAGAATTATACTCCAATAAAGATGTAAAAAAATAATAAAAATTTAAAAAAGAAGACTTTTGCCCAGTCCTCTGTGAATATAGAAGCTCCCAAAAGTCCAGGACCCAAATCACTGGGATGGAAGTCTGTTTCATGAGAAATGTTATTTTCAGGGTATACAGATGGTGAGGAAATCCAGTTAAAGCTGTCAGGATTCTGACTTAAGATTTGCTGAGTCTGGCTGAAGAATGTATACTTGAAAAACAGCAGTCTCCTGGTAGATGCCTGAGTAAAGTAGCAGTATAGATTTCTGCAGTATCAACCCATTGACTTCAGTACCCTGATACAGCCTCAGAATTTTGGATTTTTTACAGCTGCTTGATTTCAGAATAAAAGACAATTTCCCACCTGTATGGTTTAATCCTTTGGAAAAGAGAGCATAATCATTTATATGGCAAATAGGTCAGTTAGCACAACTGACCAGCTGTACCAACTGTGGTTATGTAAATAAATCAGGAAGATATTCATGTGAAAAAAAAAGATGTGGCACAGATATACAGTGGAATATTACTCAGCCATAAAAAGGAATGAAATTGAGTTATTTGTAGTGAGGTGGATGGACCTAGAGTCTGTCATACAGTGTGAAGTAAGTTAGGAAGAGGAAAACAAATACCATATGCTAACACATACATGGAATCTAAAAAAAAAAGGCTCTATGAACCTGGGGACAGGACAGGAATAAATACACAGACTTAGAGAATATACTTGAGGACATGGGGAGGGAGAAGTGTAAGCTGGGACGAAGTGAGAGAGTAACATTGACATATATACACTACCAAATGTAAAATAGATAGCTAGTGGGAAGCAGCAGCATAGCACAGGGAGATTAGCTCGGTGCTTTGTGACCACCCAGAGGGGTGTGATAGGGAGTGTGGGAGGGAGATGCAAGAGGGAGGGGATATGGGCATATATGTGTACATATAGCTTATACACTTTGTTATACAGCAGAAACTAACACAACATTGTAAAGTAATTATACTCCATTAAAGATGTTAAAAAAAGATACAAGAATGTAATGTATATCACAGGAATATAGCCATTATTTTATAATATTTTTAAATGGACTATAATTTATAAAAATATTGAATTACTGTTGATATGTTGTACATCTATAATTAATATAATATTGTAAATCAACTATATTCTGATAAAAATAATTAGTTACAAAAAAGAATAAGGGGTGAGGTGAAACTCAGTAATGGAATAAAGCTCAGGGATGTGAGAGGGAGCTGGGAAGACATGATGGTGTCTATCATGCAAACCATTAATTCACACATTTGTACATTCATCAACTCTTTATTGAATACCTACTATGTGCCAGACACAATTCTTGACACTGGGGTATATATTAGTAAACAGGTATGATAAACCTCTGCCCTTGTGTTGTTTACATTCAAATTGGGAAGTCATAATAAACACATAAACAGATATATAAAGTTCTAATGTGTTAACTTCAAGTAAGTTAAAAGATATTGAGTGAATGAGTGCCACTCTACTGAAAGAAGGTCTTTGTAGAAAAGTCACATATAAGCAGAGGCAAATAATTGATAAAGCATAGGAAGATCTGGGGGAAAATATTTTAAGCAAAGGGAACAGTCGATGCAAGGTCCCTGAGGTGAGAGCTTGTCTGGCACATTCTAGGAACAGTGAAGGGGCCAGCAGGGCTAAAGTGCAGACAGTAAAGGGAGGAATGGCAGGAGATGAGGTCACAAATGTAGCAGAGGGCCAGAGTGCATAAGGCCTTTGAGGTCACGGTAAAAATAATCTTTGATTTTTAATCTGCATGAGATGGAGAACCATCAGAAAGTTTTGAGGAGAGGAGTAATAGTATCTGACACATGTTTTGAAAGGCTCACTTTATATCAGGGGCAAGCAAAGAGACCACTAAGTCAGCTATTGCATTAATCCAGGTAAGGCATGATGTTGGCTTGTATCAAGCAAATAGTGATAGAGGTATTGAGAAGATCAGAATCTGAAGTCAGAAATGTTATATGCTGTGGATTGGATGTAGAACACTAGAGAGACTTCCAGGAGATTACTTCAAGTTTTGGGGCCTTGGCAAATGAAAAGATACAATTATCATTACCTGAAATAGATAAGACTTAGGGTTAAGCAGGTTTGGTGATGAGGGGATGAAGACGAGAGTTAAGTTTTGGGTATATTAGATTTGAGATGCTTAACAGACATCCAAGTAAAGATATCAAGTAGGTGGTTACATATATGTGTTATGATTTCAGGGGCATGGTTTTACCTGGGCATATAAAATTTAGGAATCATTGGCATATGGATGTTATGTGAAGTCATGGAACTGGATGACAGTACCTAAAAAGTGAGTGTATATAGAGATCTCTGAAGACTGAGCCTTGTAGCACTCCAAAGTTTAAAGGTGGGTGAGATAAGGAAGGTTAAAAAAAGGAGACTGACAAAGGATTAATCTCCAAAATTTATAAACAGCTCATGCAGCTCAATAGCAAAAAAACAAACAACCCAATCCAAAAATGGGCAGAAGACTTAAATAGGCATTTCTCCAAAGAAGATATACAGACTGCCAACAAACACATGAAAGAATGCTCAACATCATTAATCATTAGAGAAATGCAAATCAAAACTACAATGAGATATCATCTCACACCAGTCAGAATGGCCATCATCAAGAAATCTAGAAACAATAAATGCTGGAGAGGGTGTGGAGAAAAGGGAACACTCTTGCACTGCTGGTGGGAATGTGAATTGGTACAGCCACTATGGAGAACAGTATGGAGGTTCCTTAAAAAACTAAAAATAGAACTACCATATGACCCAGCAATCCCACTACTAGGCATATACCCTGAGAAAACCATAATTCAAAAAGAGACATGTACCAAAATGTTCATTGCAGCTCTATTCAGAATAGCCCGGAGATGGAAACAACCTAAGTGTCCATCATCGGATGAATGGGTAAAGAAGATGTGGCACATATATACAATGGAATATTACTCAGCCATAAAAAGAAACGAAACTGAGCTATTTGTAATGAGGTGGATAGACCTAGAGTCTGTCATACAGAGTGAAGTAAGTCAGAAAGAGAAAGACAAATACCGTATGCTAACACATATATATGGAATTTAAAAAAAATGTCATGAAGAACCTAGGGGTAAAACGGGAATAAAGACACAGACCTACTTGAGAATGGACTTGAGGATATGGGGAGGGGGAAGGGGAAGGTGTGACAAAGCGAAAGAGAGGCATGGACATATATACACTACCAAACGTAAGGTAGATAGATAGTGGGAAGCAGCCGCAGAGCACAGGGAGATCAGCTCGGTGCTTTGTGACTGCCTGGAGGGGTGGGATGGGGAGTGTGGGAGGGAGGGAGATGCATGAGGGAAGGGATGTGGGAACAGATGTATATGTATGACTGATTCACTTTGTTATAAAGCAGAAACTAATAAAAAAAATAAAATAAAAAAAAATAAAAATAATTAAAAAAAAAGGAGACTGAGAAGATGCCAAAATGCTAGGAGGAAAACCAAGACAGCATAGAAACTTGGAAGTCATGTGAAGAAAGTGTTTCCAGGAGGCATGATTAAAGCTATCATTTCCTGCAGATAATTTTGAGTAAGATAAGGACTGAGAATTTACTGTTGAATTTAATAACTTGGAGGTTATTGATGACCTTGACAAGAGCATTTTCAGTGGAGTGGTCGGGGGAAAAACCTATAGATACACATAACAAACAAAAAGATAATTTAATGGTTAATTCTATAGGCTTCATCAAAACGTTATGTGCCTATTAGAGAAGGCATAACACAGAAGGTGTAAAATGAAGTGAGCTTTGAAGGATAAATACAAGTTTGCTGGGAAAAGAAACAGGAGGGATAGTCCAGATAGAAGAAGTGGCATGAGGCAATGGCACAGAAGTGTTGACTTGCACAATGTGCTCAAGGCACAATAAGCAATCCATTTTAGCTGAAAATATAGGATTCATGAGAGGTGAAGATTTGCCATGGACATTTTGCTTATATATGCAGCATGTGAGAAGGATTTCAGATGAGACCTTTGGTCATTTGCACCATCATCAGCTAGTAGCAAAGGCATCACCATATAATATTTATTGTGTAAATTTCAGCTTGATATTATATTCAAGCTAGAATAAGTAGGCATTTATGTTGCATCAGTTTTTCCCTAGTTAAGGGGGACTAATGTATGAACAGTCTTATTCTACCAGATATCAAAATTGATACCATAAATTTTCAGAAGTAAAAACAGTGTGATAATGACATATAATTAGACAAAAATTAATAAAAATTATAGAGTTTAAAAATAGACATATATATGAGGATTTAGTATTTAATAAATATGGTGGCATTTAAAATTAATTAGAAATTAATTAGAAAAAAGATAGATTATTTAATAAAGGCACTGGACCAACTGTTTGGGAACAACAAAGTTAAATTCTTACCTAATACAATATAATCCACCCTCCACCTGCACACATACACTCACACACACACACACACACAAAGGGCAAAAATGCAGATAGGAAATTCACAGAAAAATATAGATGGCTTGTAGCTTAATCTCAATTAACTGTCAAGCAAATGCAAATTAAACAAAAATGAGATGTTTTTAGCCTCTCATATTGGCAATTAAAAACTACTCTGAATTGGCAAGAGTGTGAAGAATTAGGTAGTTTTATGCACAGTTGGTGAGTATGTAAATTGGTACAACATTTTTATTAAGACAGCAAATGTGAATGCCATTTTACCCAACAATGTCATGTCTAGAAATGTAGTTTACAAGTGTGCAAAGACGGAAGAACAAACATGTCCATATCATCATCATCATCATCTTCATCATCATCATCATCAACACTTTAAAAAAATATTTTATATATGTGATTTTTCTTTTTTGGCCACACAGCATGTGGGATCTTAGTTCCCCAACCAGGGATTGAACCTGCAGCCCCTGCATTGGAAACACAGATTCTTAACCATTGGACCACCAGGGAAGTCCCCATCGTCACTTATTATGCATTACTGTGGGCCAGAAAATGTTTGAAGCATTTTTATTTATACCACTCATTTAATTCCCTCAACAAATCTCTGAGTTAGGTAACTACAGTTGACCCTTGAACAGCACATGTTTGGACTTCACAAGTCCACTTATATGTGGATTTTTTTCAATAGTAAACTACAGTACTATAAGATCCTTCTCCACCATGTCTCTGCAACTGCTGTTTCTGGATTATCATAAAGATGTTAACTAAAACAAATCGTGTAAACAGAAAGGAACAGAATCCATTCCTGGGGGAGAAAAGAGAGCAGACAGACCAGAAGGAGGGCTCCTACTGGAATGATCTATTTATGGAAGGTTATGGAAGTCAGACACAGATTGATGATGATGATTAACAGAAAACATGGAAGTAACATGAGGAAATGACATTACTCAGAGACCCCTGTATGTGGAATCTGCTCAAACTTGAGGCAGAGAAAGTAGTCTCATAACAATTGTACTAGTTCAGGCATGAGATCCTAGAGGAACTAGAAAAGACAAATATGACAGAGATTTTAAAAGACACATTTTGACTTTACAACTAATTAGACCTAGGTGGCATAGGTAACAATCATTTTTACTGTCCAACTCTACCAGTGGTACCCCCATTAACCTACCACAAAGTATGATCTAGCATAAGAAGATTTTAAAAAAACTGTACAACTAGTCATTTATTTCTCTTCTCCCTCATACACTGCCTTGCACACAGCTGTCACTCAATTTATATTTGTTCAATAAAGGGTGTTTGAGAAGTTCACAACACTTCACATTATGACACTAATCCAATTCTCTCAGCTGTATTCCACAGCAACTACACTGTGGATGTGGGTTTTGGTTTGCTTTGCTTTGTACTTCTGATCTGATTTGTCAGTCTAATAAAACCTTCACAACCTAGACTAAATGCAGAGTAACACAACGGACCTAATTTTGATCCCATTTGGTACATTACCAGAGGGTAGCATTTTGGCTTGTAGATGGGTGTGCAAAACCTTCAGCATTGGCTCTGAAATAATCAAACAAGTAAATGCTAAGCCATTGATTTAAAGAAAAATCTCCTTATATTATGTCAAATAAGGAAATACATCTGCATTTTCTTCTTTCATCTATTGGGTTGGGATTTGGTTGACAAATGGTCTCTTGTGGGCAAGCAAAGGTAATCTGGAAATAAATAATAGATTTCCTTGCAAAAGCTGTGGAGAAAGGATATCCTGACAATTTCACCCGTATCTTGTGAGCTGCACTAAGGTTTGACTTCTAATAATATGTTTTCTATTGTTTTCTTCCTTACCCAAAGTAGAAGTTATGCTGACCTGAGGAACATAATCCAGTCCTGAAGGACATAATTCAAATAACTTCTAAAAGCGTCAGTAGCTCCTCCAGTCTATCAGGGCTCCTCCCCAGTGAATGAAACTTTGCACATTCCACATACTCTTCCTATTTACTCTATCCTTTGACTGGGTTGAGAAAAGGCAAGTTCCTTGAGAAAAATGAGCAAGAACCCCCCTTCCCCACCATGTATGCTCAATACCCTAGTTCCAAGAGTTTCTTTCAGTCTATCTTATTTATTTATTTATTTATTTATTTATTTATTTATTTATTTGGTCTTCGTTGCTGCTCACGGGCTTTCTCTAGTTGCAGTGACTGGGAGCTACTCTTCCTTGCGGTGCACGGGCTTCTCATTGCGGTGGCTTCTCTTGTTGTGGAGCACGGGCTCTAGGTGCATGGGTTTCAGTAGTTATGGCATGCAGGCTCAGTAGTTGTGTCTCACAGGCTCTAGAGCGCAGGCTCACTAGTTGTAGTGCACAGGCTTAGTTGAGCTGCAGCATGCGGGATCTTCCTGGACCTGGGCTAGAGCCCATGTCCCCTGCATTGGCAGGCTGATTCTTAACCACTGCACCACCAGAGAAGTCCCTCTTTCAGTCCATATTTAAATCATTTTCTTTATATATAGCTGCTTCTATATTTTACATCTCCATGTCATTTTACTTGCTTTTCTCTCTATTTAGAATGTCTTCTCAATGCACCCCTCCCATCACCATCCTTTGCCCCTCTTTTGTGTATTGAATATTTATTCTTCAGATTCAGCTCAAATTCTAGCTCTAGCATTACCTTCTTAATGAAGACTTTCTTGTCATCCATCATGCAGTTAAGCTCCATCCTCTAGTTAAGCTCTATCCTCTAAAATACTACAACACCTGGTAAAGATCATTATTATAGCATTTAGCATTATAATAGGAATTGCATATTTATATTACTTCTTTGAGGGCCTTCATCTTACCTTGTTTGTGAACTCCTCAAGGCTAGAGCTAATGTGTTGTATGCAGCCCTGGTGCTTGATACAGGTGTCTGTAACATAGCAGGCACTGACCTAATTGTTCATTCATTTGTTCAGCACTGGGAATTAGTGAAAATAACAATATCCCTTATGGAGGTTATTAAATATTAGTCAGAAAAAATGGCCAATAAATAATATAGAATATGTCAGATAAAATTAGACAGGGTAGTAGAGATGCAGAGTGATGGAGAGTGTGTTATTATTTTATATAGACCTCTTTGGAGAGGTAATATTTTAAAAGAGGACTGAAAGAATGGAGAAAGTGAGTCATGTGGATATTGCAGGGAAGAGAATTCCAAGCAGAAAGAATGGCAAATTCAAAGTTCTCATGGCCTAAACCGAATGAATGGAGAGAGGGGGTAGGAGATGAGGTCAGAGAGGGAGAAGGTGCAAAATCATGCAGTTTCTTGTATGCCAAGGTAAGTACTTTGGCTTTCAGTTTGACAGGATGTCATTGGAGAGATTTGAGCAGAGAACTGACCCGATCTACCTTAGGTTATAATAGGATCACTCTGGCTGATGTATTAGGAATAAATTTTTAGGGACAAAGAAAGAATAGGGGGGACTACTTATGACACTATTACATTATGCTAGGGGAGAGATAGTGGTAGCTCAGGACAGTTTGGTATGCTGGAAGTGGTGAGAAGTGGTTGGATTTAGGAGATTCTCTTTTATAAGTTTACAGCTAATAGCATGTGCTGCTGTATTTATTACATATGGGATATAATAGTGACTCTAATGTTTTGGGCCCGAAAAACTAAAAGCATTGCAAGTTACTGAAAAAAATAAGGCTAAGAAGAGCAGGTTGATGAGAGCCATGGAAACATTGAGTAGTGCTTTGGCTAGGTTAATAATGGGACAAAGTAAGATGAATAGATGAAGATGAGCAGTTTTCATGAGCTAGATTAAGTCTACCTGACTTTGGTGTTTTCTAAGGTACTATTCTTTACAAAACCACAAAACAAAAATCAGTAACAACAGTTATAAAAATCACTACAGTTTATTGAACAGAAAATAAGTACTAGGCACTGTGGGGACTTTATAAGAATGATCTCATTTAATATTTCTCCAAACCCTAGAAATTACAAATTACTTTTCCCTCTTTTAAGATGATATAGCTGAGGTTCAGAGCACTTAAACATCCTGTGCAAGAAATGACACTGCACTGGTAAGTGCCAGAGAGTCTATACAAAAACTCCAAGATAATCATGTATTTCTACTATACATCCTTGCCCATGAATTAGATTTGAACTACCCCTGTTATAGTATATACTTTGTCCAGTATTACAATTGGATAAATTAAGAACTTAGAAGGCAGAAAATACTTAAGTGCTTCAAACAGAAAGATATCACAGTCCAGAGATATGTCTTCTCATTTAAAGCACATTCTTTGATAGAAATAAAAAACCAGGAAGAAAACTAGAAAATCACAAATAAATAGAAATTAAACAACATACTCCTGAACAATCAAAGAAGAAATCAAAAAGAAAATAAAAAATAATCTTGAGACAAATGAAAATAGAAATAAAACATACCAGAACGTATGGGGTACAGCAAAGACAGTTTTAATAGGAATGATTATAGCTATAAACATACACATTAAGAACAGAGAAATATCTCAAACAAACAACCTAACATTACAACTCAAGGAACTAGGAAAAAAACAAACTAGGCCCAAAGTTAGCAGAAGTAAAGAAATAATAAAGATTAGAGCAAATAGGAACATACATATCGATAATTACCTTAAATTTAAATGGACTAAATGCTCCCACCAAAAGACACAGATTGGCTGAATGGATACAAAAACAAGACCCATACATATGCTGTCTACAAGAGACCCACTTCAGACCTAGAGACACATACAGACTGAAAGTAAGGGGATGGAAAAAGATATTCCATGCAAATGGAAATCAAAAGAAAGCTGGAGTAGTAATTCTTATATCAGACAAAATAGACTTTAAAATAAAGACTATTAGAAGAGACAAAGAAGGACACGACATAATGATCAAGGGATCGATCCAAGAAGAAGATATAACAATTGTAAATATTTTGCACCCAACATAGGAGCACCTCAATACATAAGGCAAATACTAACAGCCATAAAAGGGGAAATCGACAGTAACACACTCAAAGTAGGGGACATTAACACCCCACTTTCACCAATGGACAGATCATCCAAAATGAAAATAAATAAGGAAACACAAGCTTTAAATGATACATTAAACAAGATGGACTTAATTGATATTTATAGGACATTCCATCCAAAAACAACAGAATACACATTTTTCTCAAGTGCTCATGGAACATTCTCCAGGATAAATCATATCTTGGGTCACAAATCAAGCCTTGGTAAATTTAAGGACATTGAAATTGTTTCAAGTATCTTTTCCGACCACAATGCTATGAGACTAGACATCAATTACAGGAAAAGATCTGTAAAAAATACAAACACATGGAGGCTAAACAATACACTACTCAATAACGAAGTGATCACTGAAGAAATCAAAGAGGAAATAAAAAAATACCTAGAAACAAATGACAATGGAGACACGATGACCCAAAACCTATGGGACGGAGCAAAAGCAGTTCTAAGGGGGAAGTTTATAGCAATACAATCCCACCTTAAGAAACAGGAAACATCTCGAGTAAACAACCTGAACCTGCACCGAAAGCAATTAGAGAAAGAAGAACAAAAAAACCCCAAAGTTAGCAGAAGGAAAGAAATCATAAAGATCACATCAGAAATAAATGAAAAAGAAATGAAGGAAACGATAGCAAAGATCAACCAAACTAAAAGCTGGTTCTGTGAGAAGATAAACAAAATTGACAAACCATTAGCCAGACTCATCAAGAAAAAAAGGGAGAAGACTCAAATCAATAGAATTAGCAATGAAAAAGGAGAAGTAACAACTGACACTGCAGAAATACAAAAGATCATGAGAGATTACTACAAGAAAGTCTATGCCAATAAAACGGAAAACCTGGAAGAAATGGACAAATTCTTAGAAATGCACAACCTGCCAAGACTGAATCAGGAAGAAATAGAAAATATGAATAGACCAATCACAAGCACTGAAATTGAAACTGTGATAAAAAATCTTCCAACAAACAAAAGCCCAGGACCAGATGGCTTCACAGGCGAATTTTATCAAACATTTAGAGAAGAGTTAACACCTATTCTTCTCAAACACTTCCAAAATATAGCAGAGGGAGGAACACTCCCAAACTCATTCTATGAGGCCACCATCACCTTGATACCAAAACCAGGCAAGGATGTCACAAAGAAAGAAAACTACAGGCCAATAACACTGATGAACATAGATGAAAAAATCCTCAACAAAACACTAGCAAACAGAATCCAACAGCACATTAAAAGGATCATACACCATGATGAAGTGGGGTATATTCCAGGAATGCAAGGATTCTTCAATATACGCAAATCAATCAATGTGATACATCATATTAACAAATTGAAGGAGAAAAACCATATGATCATCTCAATTGATGCAGAGAAAGCTTTCGACAAAATTCAACACCCATTTATGATAAAAACCGTGCAGAAAGTAGGCATAGAGGGAACTTTCCTCAACATAATAAAGGCCATATATGACAAACCCACTGCCAACATTTTCCTCAATGGTGAAAAACTGAAACCATTTCCACTAAGATCAGGAACAAGACAAGGCTGCCCACTCTCACCACTCTTATTCAACGTAGTTTTGGAAGTTCTAGCCACAGCAATCAGAGAAGAAAAGGAAATAAAAGGAATCCGAATTGGAAAAGAAGAAGTAAAGCTGTCACTGTTTGCAGATGACATGATACTATACATAGATAATCCTAAAGAGGCTACAATAAAACTACTAGAGCTAATCAATGAATTTGGTAAAGTAGCAGGATACAAAATTAATGCACAGAAATCTCTGGCATTCCTGTACACTAATGATGAAAAATCTGAAAATGAAATCAAGAAAACATTTCCATTTAGCATGGCAACAAAAAGAATAAAATATCTAGGAATAAACCTACCTAAGGAGACAAAAGACCTGTATGCCGAAAATTATAAGACACTGATGAAAGAAATTAAAGATGATACAAATAGATGGAGAGATATACCATGCTCCTGGATTGGAAAAATCAATATTGTGAAAATGACTCTACTACCCAAAGCAATCTACAGATTCAATGCAATCCCTATCAAACTACCACTGGCATTTTTCACAGAACTAGAACAAAAAATTTCAAAATTTGTTTGGAAAAACAAAAGACCCCGAATAGCCAAAGCAATCTTGAGAACGAAAAACGGAGATGGAGGAATCAGGCTCCCTGACAAAGCTACAGTAATCAAGACAGTGTGGTACTGGCACAAAAACAGAAAGATAGATCAATGGAACAGGATAGAAAGCCCAGAGATAAACCCACGCACATATAGTCCACTTATCTTTGATAAAGGAGGCAGGAATGTACAGTGAAGAAAGGACAGCCTCTCCAATAAGTGGTGCTGGGAAAACTGGACAGGGACATGTAAAAGTTTGAGATTAGATCATTCCCAGACACCATACACAAAAATAAGCTCAAAATGGATTAAAGACCTAAATGTAAGGCCAGAAACTATCAAACTCTTAGAGGAAAACATAGGCAGAACACTCTATGACATAAATCACAGCAAGATCCTTTTGGACCCACCTCCTAGAGAAATGGAAATAAAAACAAAGATAAACAAATGGGACCTAATGAAACTTCAAAGCTTTTGCACAGCAAAGGAAACCATAATCAAGACCAAAAGACAACCCTCAGAATGGGAGAAAATTTTTGCAAATGAAGCAACTGACAAAGGATTAATCTCCAAAATTTATAAACAGCTCATGCAGCTCAATAGCAAAAAAACAAACAACCCAATCCAAAAATGGGCAGAAGACTTAAATAGGCATTTCTGCAAAGAAGATATACAGACTGCCAACAAACACATGAAACAGAAATGCTCAACATCATTAATCATTAGAGAAATGCAAATCAAAACTACAATGAGATATCATCTCACACCAGTCAGAATGGCCATCATCAAGAAATCTAGAAACAATAAATGCTGAGAGGGTGTGGAGAAAAGGGAACACTCTTGCACTGCTGCTGGGAATGTGAATTGGTACAGCCACTATGGAGAACAGTATAGAGGTTCCTTAAAGAACTAAAATTAGAACTATCATATGACCCAGCAATCCCACTACTAGGCATATACCCTGAGAAAACCATAATTCAAAAAGAGACATGTACCAAAATGTTCATTGCAGCTCTATTCAGAATAGCCTGGAGATGGAAACAACCTAAGTGTCCATCATCGGATGAATGGATAAAGAAGATGTGGCACATATATACAAGGGAATATTACTCAGCCATAAAAAGAAATGAAACTGAGCTATTTGTAATGAGGTGGATAGACCTAGAGTCTGTCATACAGAGTGAAGTAAGTAAGAAAGAGAAAGACAAATACCGTGTGCTAACACATATATATGGAATTTAAAAAAATGTCATGAAGAACCTAGGGGTAAAACGGGAATAAAGACACAGACCTACTTGAGAATGGACTTGAGGATATGGGGAGGGGGAAGGGTAAGCTGTTACAAAGCGAAAGAGAGGCATGGACATATATACACTACCAAACGTAAGGTAGATAGATAGTGGGAAGCAGCCGCAGAGCCCAGGCAGATCAGCTCGGTGATTTGTGACCGCCTGGAGGGGTGGAATGGGGAAGGTGGGAGGGAGGGAGATGCATGAGGGAAGGGATGTGGGAACATATGTATATGTATGACTGATTCACTTTGTTATAAAGCAGAAACTAATAAAAAATATTTAAAAAAAGATTAGAGCAGATGTAAAGGAAAGAGAGAATAATAACACAATAGAGAAGATTAACAAAACCAAGAGTTGGTTTTTTGAGAAAACAAAAAATGACAGTATTTAGCTATACTAACCAAGAAATAAAAGAGAGAATTTAAATTTTAAAAATTACAAGTGAAAAAGGAGACATTACAACTTGTACCACAGAAATACAATGACTATGAAAGATGATACACCAACAAATTGGACATCCTAGAAGAAGTAGAGAGACTCCTAGAATAATACAATCTATTGGGTCTGAATCATGAAAAAGTAGAACATAAGAAAAGACTAATAACAGGTAACAAAATTGAATCATTAATCAAAAACCTCCCAAATAAGGAAAGGCCAGGACTAGGTGGGTTCACTAGTGAATATTTAAAGAAATAATTAAGAAAAATGAATGCTAATCCTCCTCTACTCCTCCAAAAAATTGAAGAGGAGGGAACACTCCCAAACTCATTTTAGGAGACCAACATTACACTGACCAAATGGCAGATAAGGACAATGCAAGAAATCTACAGGTCAATATCCCTTATGAATAGAGATGCAAAAATTCTCAACAAAATATTACTAAACCTAATTCAACAGCACACTAAAAGAGCATATACTGGGACTTCCCTGGTGTTCCAGTGGTTAAGAATCTACCTTCCAATGCAGGAGATGCGAGTTCAATCCCTAGTCAGGGAAATAAGATCCCACATGTCTGGGGCAACTAAGCCCATGTGCTCTGAAGCCCACATGTGTGCTGCAACTAGAGAATCCTGCATGTTGCAACAAAAAGCCAGCACTTTGAAGCTAAGACCTGATGCAGCCAAATAAATAAACTAAAATAAATCTTAAAAAAAAAGCGTATACCATGTTCAAGTGGGATTTATCCCTGGGATAGAATGATGATTCCTCATATACAAATCAATCATGTGGTACACAACATTAAAAGAATAAAGGATAACAGGAATTCCCTGGTGATCCAGTGGTTAGGATTCCATGCTTTCACTGCCGGGGGCCCAGGTTGAATCCCTGTTTGGGGAACTAAGATCCTGCAAGCCACACAGTGCAGCCAAAGAAAAAGAAAAAAAAAAGAGTAAAGGATAAGTTCACATGATCATCTCAACAGATGAAGAAAAAGCATTTGACAAATACAACACCTTTTCATGAAAAACACCCTCAACTAATTAGGTATAGAAGAAACTTACTTTAACATAATAAAGGCTACATATGATCAGCCCACAGATGACATCATACTCAATGATGAAAAGCTTTTCCTCTAAGATCAGCAAAAAGATAAGTGTGTCTTCTCCCAGCACTCCTATTTGACATAGTGCCATAAGTCTTAGCCAGAGCAATTTGGCAAGAGAAAGAAATAAAAGTCATCCAAGTCAGAAAATAAGTAAAATTGTCTCTGTTTGCAGACATAATCTCATATATAGAAAAACCTAAAGATTCCACAAAACAATTGTTAGACTTAACAAATAATTGTTAGAACTACTAAATAATAATTGTTAGAACTAATAAAGGTGAAGGATACAAAGTAAACATACAAAAATCCGTCATGTTTCTTTACACTAACAATAAAGTATCTGAAAAATAAATAAATAAAACAATCTCATTTGCAACAGTATCAAAACCAACAAAATACTTAAGAATAGATTTAATCAAGAAGGTGAAAGGGCACTTCCGGGTAAGATGGCGGAAGAGTAAGACGCGGAGATCACCTTCCTCCCCACAGATACACCAGAAATACAGCTACACGTGGAACAACTCCTACAGAACACCTACTGAACGCTGGCAGAAGACCCCAGACCTCCCAAAAGGCAAGAAACTCCCCACATACCTGGGGAGGGCAAAGCAGAGAGATTCCCGCACAGAGGAGCGGTGCCGAGCGGCACTCACCAGCCCGAGAGGCTTGTCTGCTCCCCCGCCGGGGCGGGCGGCGCTGGAGCTGAGGCTCGGGCTTCGGTCAGAGCGCAGGGAGAGGACTGGGGCTGGCAGCGAGAACTCAGCCTGAAGGGGGCTAATGTGCCACAGCTAGCCGGGAGGGAGTCCGGGAAAACTCTGGAGCTGCCGAAGAGGCAGGAGACTTTTTCTTCCCTCTTGGTTTCCTGGTGCGCGAGGAGAGGGGATTAAGAGCGCCGCGTAAAGGAGCTCCAGAGACGGGCGTGAGTCGCGGCTGAAAGCGCGGAGCCCAGAGACGGGCGTGGGACGCTGGGGCTGCTGCTGCCGCCGCCAAGAAGCCTGTGTGCGAGCGCAGGTCACTGTCCACACCGCCCTTCCAGGAGCCTGTGCAGCCTGCCACTGCCGGGGTCCCGGGATCCAGGGGCGGCTTCCCTGGGAGAACGCACGGCGCGCCTCGGGCTGGTGCAATGTCACGCCGACCTCTGCCGCTGCAGGCTCACCCCGCACTCCGTCCCCCTCCCTCCCGCCCGGCCTGAGTGAGCCAGAGTCCCCGAAGAGGCTGCTCCTTTAACCCTGTCCTGTCTGAGCAAAGAACAGACGCCCTCCGGCGACCTACACGCAGAGGCGGGGCCAAATCCAAAGCTGAGACCCAGGAGCTGTGAGAACAAAGAAGAGAAAGGGAAACCTCTCCCAGCAGCCTCAGAAGCAGCGGATTAAAGCTCCACAATCAACTTGGTGTACCCTGCATCTGTGGAATACATGAATGGACAACAAATCATCCCAAATTGAGGAGCCAGGAGTCAGTGCTGTGCCTCTGAGGTGGGAGAGCGAACTTCAGGACACTGGTCCACAAGAGACCTCCCAGCTCCACATAATATCAAACGTCGAAAATCTTCCAGAGATCTCCATCTCAACACCAGCACCCAGCTTCACTCAACGACCAGCAAGCTACAGTGCTGGACACCCTATGCCAAACAACTAGCAAGACAGGAACACAACGCCACCCATTAGCAGAGAGGCTGCCTCAAATCATAAAAAGTCCGCAAACACCCCAAAACACACCACCAGACGTGGACCTGCCCACCAGAAAGACAAGATCCAGCCTCATCCACCAGAACACAGACAGTAGTCCCCTCCACCAAGAAGCCTACACAACCCACTAAACCAACCTTAGCCACTGGGGACAGACACCAAAAACAACGGGAACTACGAACCTGCAGCCTGCAAAAAGGAGACCCCAAACACAGTAACATAAGCAAAATGAGAAGACAGAAAAACACACAGCAGGAGAAGGAGCAAGATAAAAACCCACCAGACCTAACAAATGAAGAGGTAATAGGCAGTCTATCTGAAAAAGAATTCAGAATAATGATGGTAAAGATGATCCAAAATCTTGGAAATAGAATAGACAAAATGCAAGAAACAGTTAACAAGGACCTAGAAGAACTAAAGACGAATCAAGCATCGATTAAAAACACAATAAATGAAATAAAAAATACTCTAGATGGGATCAATAGCAGAATAACTGAGGCAGAAGAACGGATAAGTGAGGTGGAAGATAAAACAGTGGAAATAACTGCTGCACAGCAAAATAAAGAAAAAAGAATGAAAAGAACAGAGGACAGTCTCAGAGACCTCTGGGACAACATTAAACGCACCAACATTCGAATTATAGGGGTTCCAGAAGAAGAAGAGAAAAAGAAAGGGACTGAGAAAATATTTGAAGAGATTATAGTTGAAAACTTCCCTAATATGGGAAAGGAAATAGTTAATCAAGCCCAGGAGGCACAGAGAGTCCCATACAGAATAAATCCAAGGAGAAATACACCAAGACACATATTAATCAAACTGTCAAAAATTAAACACAAAGAAATCATATTAAAAGCAGCAAGGCAAAAACAACAAATAACACACAAGGGAATCCCCATCAGGATAACAGCTGATCTCTCAGCAGAAACTCTACAAGCCAGAAGGGAGTGGCAGGACATACTTAAAGTGATGAAGGAGAAAAACCTGCAACCAAGATTACTCTACCCAGCAAGGATCTCATTCAGATTTGATGGAGAAATTAAAACCTTTACAGACAAGCAAAAGCTGAGAGAGTTCAGCACCACCAAACCAGCTTTACAACAAATGCTAAAGGAACTTCTCTAGGCAAGAAACACAACAGAAGGAAAAGAACTACAATAACGAACCCAAAACAATTAAGAAAATGGGAATAGGAACATACATATCAATAATTACCTTAAATGTAAATGGACTAAATGCTCCCACTAAAAGACACAGACTGGCTGAATGGATACAAAAACAAGACCCATATATATGCTGTCTACAAGAGACCCACTTCAGACCTAGAGACACATACAGACTGAAAGTAAGGGGATGGAAAAAGATATTCCATGCAAATGGAAACCAAAAGAAAGCTGGAGTAGCAATTCTCATATCAGACAAAATAGACTTTAAAATAAAGACTATTAGAAGAGACAAAGAAGGACACTACATAATGATCAAGGGATCAATCCAAGAAGAAGATATAACAATTGTAAATATTTATGCACCAAACATAGGAGCACCTCAATACATAAGGGAAATATTAACAGCCATAAAAGGAGAAATCGACAGTAACACAATCATAGTAGGGGACTTTAACACCCCACTTTCACCAATGGACAGGTCATCCAAAATGAAAATAAATAAGGAAACACAAGCTTTAAATGATACATTAAACAAGATGGACTTAATTGATATTTATAGGACATTCCATCCAAAAACAACAGAATACACATTTTTCTCAAGTGCTCATGGAACATTCTCCAGGATAGATCATATCTTGGGTCACAAATCAAGCCTTGGTAAATTTAAGAAAATTGAAATTGTATCAAGTATCTTTTCCGACCACAATGCTATGAGACTAGATATCAATTACAGGAAAAGAGCTGTAAAACATACAAACACATGGAGGCTAAACAATACACTACTTAATAACGAAGTGATCACTGAAGAAATCAAAGAGGAAATTAAAAAATACCTAGAAACAAATGACAATGGAGACACGACGACCCAAAACCTATGGGATGCAGCAAAAGCAGTTCTAAGAGGGAAGTTTATGGCAATACAATCCCACCTTAAGAAACAGGAAATATCTCGAATAAACAACCTAACCTTGCACCTAAAGCAATTAGAGAAAGAAGAACAAAAACATCCCAAAGTTAGCAGAAGGAAAGAAATCATAAAAATCAGATCAGAAATAAATGAAAAAGAAAAAGAAGAAAAAAAAAAAAGAAGGTGAAAGATCTGTGCAGTGAAAATAATAAGACACTGATGAAAAAATTGAAGCAGACACAAATAAATGGAAAGATATCCAACGTTCATGGATCAGAAGAATTAATATTGTTAAAATGTCCATAAAACCCAAAGCCATCTATAGATTCACTGCACTCCTTATCAAGACTGAATAGCATTTTCTTACAGAAATGGAAAAAAAATAATCCTAAAATTTTTATGGAGTCACAAAATACCCCAAATAGTCAAAGCAGTCTTGAGATAGAATGATAAAGTGAGGCATCACACTTCTTGATTTCAAGCTATGTTACAAAACTATAGTAAGCAGAACAGTATAGTATTGGAATAAAAACAGACACATGGACCAATAAAACTGAATCAGGAGCCCAGAAATAAACTCACGCATACATGGACAACTAATATTTGACAAGAGAGCAGAAAGTACTCAGTGAGGAAAGATAGTCTCTTCAATAAATGGTGTTAGGAAAATGCAAAAGAATGAAACTGAACCCCCATCTTACCCTACTCAAAAAGTTAACTTGAAATGGCTTAAAGACTTGTAAGACTTGAAACCATAAAACTTCTAGAAGAAAATGTAGGGAAATAACTCCGTGGTCAATGAGTTTTCTACATATATATGTATATATTGCAAAATATTACCAGAATAAGGTTAGTTAACACATCCATCACCTCAAATAGTTATCAGTTTTTGTCATGTGGTGAGGAGTTTTGAGATCTACTCTTTCAGCAACTTTCAAGTATACAATACAGTATTGTTAACTATAGTCACCATGCTGTCAATTAGATCTCCAGAAAATTATTCATCTTATAAATGGAATTTTGTACCATTTTGCAATAAATTTTTGGATATGAAGCCAAAAGCATAAGGAGAAAAACAAAATAAATAAGTGGGATTACATAAATCTAAAAAGCTTCTGAAAAGTAATAAATAAATACATAAATAAATACACAAAATGAAAGGCAACTGATGGAATACGAAAAATATCTGCAAACTATCTACCTGATAAGGGGTTCATATCCAAAATATATAAGGAACTCATAAATATCAATAGCAAAAGAAAGAAAGAAAGGAAGGAAGGAAGGAAGGTAGGAAGGAAGGAAGGAAGGAAGGAAAGAAGAATGAAAATCCAATTAAAAATGAGCATAAGACCTTTTGACCATTTTTCCAAAGTAGACGTAAACATGGTCAACAGGTACATGAAAAGGTGCACAACATCACTAATCATCAGGGAAATGCAAGTCAGAACCACAATGAGATATCACCTCACACCTGTCAGAATGGTTATCATCAAAAAGAGATCACAAATGTTGGCAAGGATATGAAGAAAAGGGGGCACTTGTGCACAGTTGGTGGTAATGTAAATTGGTATAGCCACTATGGAAAACACTATGGAGGTTCCTCAAAAAAATTAAAAAAAATAGAACTACAATATAATACAACAATCACATTTCTGGATAAGACAAGGCACACCTGCGAGTTTGATTCCAAACCACTGCAATAAGGCAAACATCTTAAGCAAGAGAGTCACACACATTTTTTGGTTTCCCAGTGAATATTAAAGTTATGTTTACACTGTACTGTAGTCTATTAAGTGTGTAATACCATTATATCTAAAAATGTGCATACCTTAATGAAAAAAATACTTTACTGCTAAAAAATGAGGCTTCAACTCAGATGGTGGTGGAGGGTTTTGCCTCAATGTTGATGGCTGCTGACTGATCAGGGTGGTGGTTGCTGAAGCCTAGGGTGGCCATGGCAACTTCTTTTTTTTTTTAACATCTTTATTAGAGTATAATTGCTTTACAATGGTGTGTTAGTTTCTTCTGTATAACAAAGTGAATCAGTTATACATATACATATGTCCCCATATCTCTTTCCTCTTGCATCTCCCTCCCTCCCACCCTCCCTATCCCACCCCTCTAGGTGGTCACAAAGCACCGAGCTGATCTCCCTGTGCTATGCAGCTGCTTCCAACTAGCTATCTATTTTACATTTAGTAGTGTATATATGTCCATGCTATGTCTCACTTTGTCACAGCTTACCCTTGCCCCTCCCCATATCCTCAAGTCCATTCTCTAGTAGGTCTGCATCTTTATTCCCATCTTGTCCCTAGGTTCTTCTGACCTTTTTTTCCCTCTTTTTTTAGATTCCATATATCAGGACCAGCGCCCTAGAATGAAAGGCTGGGGGATGTTGCCCGGGGTTCCCAGCCTGTCTCTCCAAGCTTGTCCCAACTCTACCTTGGCTTTGGTGCAGACATTCCAGTGCTTTGTATGTAGCCCTCTAGGTCTAGTTTCCTTGCGTCTCCCTGGCAAGTTAGCTTGATATTCTGATGAGTTTTCCCCCACTGAGCTCTCCACGGGAGCACCGGGACCTGCAGAGCTGGAGGTTGGGGACAGGTAGACAAAGGAGAAGCCAGTCTTGTGGGGCCCATCCATAAGGATTTGGCCATGAATCACTGCCCCGTGGGCAGCAGGTCTGGGAAGAAGAAGGGGCCTTGGGCCTGTTTGTAGGAGGCCATTCCTGCCCACTGAGCCATTGGTATGTCCCTTTCTGGAAGCTCTTCCTCTTCTCTCATGTTCACTTCGCTCCATGTCACTCACCCCTCAGCTCAGCCTGGTGCCAAAGATCAGGCTCATATATGTGTTAGCATGTGGTATATGTATTTCTTTTCTGACTTACTTCACTCTGTATGACAGTCTCTAGGTCAATCTATCTCACTACAAATAACTCAGTTTCATTCCTTTTTATGGCTGAGTAATATTCCATTGTATATAGGTGCCATATTTTCTTTATCCATTCATCTGTTAATGGACACTTAGGTCGCTTCCATGTCCTGGCTATTGTAAATAGAGCTGCAATGAATATTTTGGTACATGACTTTTTTTTTGTGGTACGCAGGCCTCTCACTGCTGTGGCATTTCCCATTGCGGAGCACAGGCTCCAGATGCGCAGGCTCAGTGGCCATGGCTCACGGGCCTAGCTGCTCCATGGCATGTGGTATCTTCCCGGACTGGGGCACGAACCTGTGTCCCCTGCATTGGCAGGCGGACTCTCAACCACTGTGCCACCAGGGAAGCTCTACATGACTTTTTTGAATAATGGTTTCCTCAGGGTTTATGCCCACTAGTGGGATTGCTGGGTCATATGGTAGTTCTATTTTTATTTTTTTAAGGAACCTCCATAATGTTCTGCATAGTGGCTGTATCAATTTACATTTCCACAAACACTGCAAAAGGGTTCCCTTTTCTACACGCCTTCTCTAGAATTCATTGCTTCTAGATTTTCTGATAATGGCCATTCTGACCAGTGTGAGATATCTCATTGTAGTTTTGATTTACATTTCTCTAATAATTAGTGATGTTGAGCATCTTTTCATGTGTTTGTTGGCAATCCATATATCTTCTTTGGAGCAATGTCTACTTAGGTCTTCTGCCCACTTTTAGATTGGGTTGTTTGTTTTTTGATATTAACCTGCATGTGTGGATTGTATGTTGTGGAGATTAATCCTTTATCAGTTGCTGCATTTGCAAATATTTTCTCCCATTCTCAGGGTTGTCTTTTCATCTTGTTTATGCTTTACTTTGCTGTGCAAAAGCTTTTAAGTTTCATTAGGTCCCATTTGTTTATTTTTGGTTTTATTTCCATTTCTCTAGGAGGTGGGTCAAAAAGGATCTTGCTGTGATTTATGTCATAGAATGTTCTGCCTATGTTTTCCTCTAAGAGTTTGATAGTTTCTGGCCTTACATTTAGGTCTTTAATCCATTTTGAGCTTATTTTTGTGTATGGTGTTAGGGAATGATCTAATCTCATACTTTTACATGTCCTTGTCCAGTTTTTCCAGCACCACTTATTGAAGAGGCTGTCCTTTCTCCACTGTATACTCCTGCCTCCTTTATCAAAGATAAGTGGACTATATGTGCGTGGGTTTATCTCTGGGCTTTCTATCCTGTTCCATTGATCTATATTTCTGTTTTTGTGCCAGTATCATACAGTCTTGATTACTGTAGCTTGGTAGTATAGTCAGAAGTCAGGGAGCGTGATTCCTCCAGCTCCGTTTTTGTTTCTCAAGATTGCTTTGGCTATTCATGGTCTTTTGTGTTTCCATACAATTTGTGAAATTTTTTGTTCTAGTTCTGTGAAAAATGCCAGTGGTAGTTTGATAGGGATTGCATTGAATCTGTAGATTGCTTTGGGTAAAAGAGTCATTTTCACAATGTTGATTCTTCCAATCCAAGAACATGGCATATCTCTCCATCTATTTGTATCATCTTTAATTTCTTCTTGAGTGTCTTATAATTTTCGGCATACAGGTCTTTTGTCTCCCTAGATAGGTTTATTCCTAGCTATTTTATTCTTTTTGTTGAAATGGTAAATAGGGGTGTTTTCTTGATTTCACTTTCAGATTTTTCATCATTAGTATATATGAATGCAAGAGATTTCTGTGCATTAATTTAGTATCCTGCTACTTTACCAAATTCATTGATTAGCTCTAGTAGTTTTCTGGTAGCATCTTAGGATTCCCTATGTATAGTATCATGTCATCTGCAAACAGTGACAGCTTTACTTCTACATTTCCAATTTGAATTCCTTTTATTTCTTTTTCTTCTCTGATTGCTGTGACTAAAGCTTCCAAAACTGTGTTGAAAAATAGTGGTTAGAGTGGGCAACCTTGTCTTGTTCCTGATCTTAGTGGAAATGTTTTCAGTTTTTCACCATTGAGGATGATGTTGGCTGTGTGTTTGTCATACATGGCGTTTATTATGTTGAGGAAAGTTCCCTCTATGCCTACTTTCTGGAGGGTTTTTATCATAAGTGGGTGTTGAATTTTGTCGAAAACTTTCTCTGCATCTATTGAGATGAATATATGGTTTTTCTCCTTCAATTTGTTAATATGGTGTATCACATTGATTGATTTGCATATATTGAAGAATCTTTGCATTCCTGGAATAAACCCCACTTGATCATGGTGTACAATCCTTTTAATGTGCTGTTGGATGCTGTTTGCTAGTATTTTATTCAGGATTTTTGCATCTATGTTCATCAGTGATATTGGCCTGTAGTTTTCTTTCTCTGTGACTACTTTCTCTGGTTTTGTTATCAGAGTGATGGTGGCCTCGTAGAATGAGTTTGGGAATGTTCCTCCCTCTGCTATATTTTGGAAGAGTTTGAGAAGGATTGGTGTTAGCTCTTCTCTAAATGTTTGATAGAATTCTACTGGGCAGCCATCTGGTCCCGGGCTTTTGTTTGTTGAAAGATTTTTAATCACAGTTTCAATTTCAGTGCTTGTGTTTAGTCTGTTCACAATTGCTATATCTTCCTGGTTCAATCCCAGAAGGTTGTGCATTTCTAAGAATTTGTGCCTTTCTTCCAGGTTTTCTATTTTATTGGCATATAGTTGCTTGTAGTAATCTCTCATGATCCTTTGTTTTTCTGCAGTGTCAGTTGTTACTTCTCCTTTTTCATGTTAGTTCTATTGATTTCAGTCTTCTACCTGTTTTTCTTGATAAGTCTGGCTAATGGTTTATCAATTTTGTTTATCTCCTCAAAGAGCCAGCTTTTAGTTTTATTGATCTTTGCTATCATTTCCTTCATTTCTTTTTCATTTATTTCTGGCCTGATCTTTATGATTTCTTTCTTTCTGCTAACCTTGGGGTTTTTAAGTTCTTCTTTCTCTAATTGCTTTAGGTGTAAGGTTAGGTTGTTCATTTGAGATGTTTCTTGTCTCTTAAGGTAGGATTGTATTGCTATAAACTTCCCACTTACAACTGCTTTTGCTGCATCTCATAGGTTTGGGGTTGCTGTGCTTTCATTGTCATTTATTTCTATGTATTTTTTATTTCTTCTTTGATTTCTTCAATGATCTTTTGGTTATTAAGTAGTGTGTTGTTTAGCCTCCATGTGTTTGTATTTCTTATAGATATTTTTCCTGTAATTGATATTTAGTCTCAATTGTTGTGGTCAGAAAAGATACTTGATACAAAATTCAATTTTCTTAAATTTACCAAGGCTTGCTTTGTGACCCAAGATATGATCTATCCTGGAGAATGTTCCATTGGCACATGAGAAGAATGTGTATTCTGTTTGGTTTTGGATGGAATGTCCTATAAATATCAATTAAGTCCATCTTGTTTAATGTATCATTTAAAGTTTGTGTTTCCTTATTTATTTTCATTTTGGATGATCTGTCCATTGGTGACAGTGGGGTGTTAAAGTCCCCTACTATGATTGTGTTACTGTCGATTTCCCCTTTTATGGCTGTTAGTATTTGCCTTATGTATTGAGGTGCTCCTATGTAGGTGCATAAATATTTTGCAATTCTTATTTCTTCTTGCATTGATCCCTTGATCATTATATAGTGTCCTTCTTTGTTCCTTGTAATAGTCTTTGTTTTAAAGTCTATTTTCTGTGATATGAGCATTGCTACTCCAGCTTTCTTTTGATTTGTGTTTGCATGGAATATCTTTTTCCACCCCCTCACTTTCAGTCTGTGTGTGTCCCTAAGTCTGAAGAGCGTTTCTTGTAGACAGCATATATATGGGTCTTTTCTTTTTTTTTGTATCCATTCAGCCAGTCTATGACTTTTGGTTGGAGCATTTGATCCATTTACAGTTAAGGTAATTATCAATATGAATGTTCGTATTACCATTTTCTTTATTGTTTTGGCTTTGTTATTGTAGGTCTCTTCCTTCTCTTGTGTTTCCTGCCTAGAGAAGTTCCCTCAGCATTTGTTGTAAAGCTGGTTTGATCGTGCTGAATTCTCTTAACTTTTCCTTGTCTGTAAAGTTTTTAATTTCTCTGTCAAACCTGAATGAGATCCTTGCTGGGTAGAGTAATCCTTGTTGTAGTTTTTTTCTCCTTCATCACTTTAAATATGTCCTGTCACTCCCTTCTTGTTTTCAGAGTTTCTGCTGAAAGATCAGCTGTTAAACTTATGGGTATTCCCTTATGTGTTATTTGTTGTTTTTCACTTGCTGATTTTAATATGTTTTCTTTGTATTTAATTTTTTATAGTTTGATTAATACGTGTCTTGGCATGTTTATCCTTGGATTTATTCTGTATGGGACTCTGTTCTTCCTGGACTTGATGAACTATTTCTTTTCCCATATTAGGGAAGTTTTCAACTATAATCTCTTCAAATATTTTCTCAGTCTCTTTCTTTTTTTCTTCTGGGATGCCTATAATTCCTAACTGGTGTGTTTAATTTTGTCCCAGAGTTTTCCATGACTGTCCTCAATTCTTTTCATTCTTTTTTCTTTATTCTGCTCTGCAGTAGTTATTTCCACTATTTTATCTTCCAGGTCAGTTATCCATTCTTCTGCCTCAGTTATTCTGCTATTGATCTCTTCTAGAGAATTTTAAATTTCATTTATTGTGTATAACTGTTTGTTTGCTCTTTAGCTCTTCTAGATCCTTGTTAAAGGTTTTCTGTATTTTCTCCATTCTATTTCCAAGATTTTGGATCATCTTCACTATCATTATTCTGAATTCTTTTGTAGGTAGACTGCTTATTTCCACTTCATTTGTCATGTCTGGTTGCTGTTTGCCTTGCTCTTTCATCTGCTGTGTGTTTTTCTGTCTTCTCATTTTGCGTAACTTACTGTGTTCGGGGTCTCCTTTTTTCAGGCTGCAGGTTTGTAGTTTCCGTTGTTTTTGGTGGCTGTCTCCAGTGGCTATGTTTGTTTCAGTGGGTTGTGGAGGCTTCCTGGTGGAGGGGCCTAGTGTCTGTGTTCTGGTGGATGAAACTAGATATTTTCTTTCTGGTGGGCTGGTCCACGGCTAGTGGTGTGTTTTTGGGTGTCTGTGGCCTTATTATGATTTTAGGCAGCCTCTGTGCCAATGGATGTGGTTGTGTTCCTCTCTTGCTAGTTGTTTGGCATTGGGCGTCCTGCTCTGTAGCTTGCTTGTCATTGAGTAGATCTGGGTTTTGGCATTGAGATGGAGATCTCTGGGAGATATTCACCGTTTGATATTACATGGAGCTTGGAAGTCTTTTGTGGACCAGTGTCCTGAACTTGGCTCTCCCACCTTAGTAGCACAGCCCTGACACCTGGCTGGAGCACCAAGAGCCTGTCCTCCACACAGCTCAGAATAAAAGGGAGGAAAAAGGAAAGAAAGAAAGAAGAAGATTATAAAATAAAATAATTAAAATAAATTTTAAGAAAAAAATTTTTAATTAAAAAAACAAAACACAAAACCGACTGACAGAACCCTAGGACAAATGGTAAAAGCAAAGCTATACAGAAAAAATCACACACAGAAGCATACACATACACACTTCCAAAAAGAGAAAAAAGGGGAAAAATATATATATATCATTGCTCCCTAGGTCCACCTCCTCATTTTGGGAAGATTCGTTGCCTATTCAGGTACTCCATAGATGCAGGATACATCAAGTTGACTGTGGAGATTTAATCCACTGCGCCTGAGGCTTCTGGGGGAGATTTCCCTTTCTCTTCTTTGTTTGCACAGCTCCCGTGGTTCAGCTTTGGATTTTGACCTGCCTCTGCCTGTAGGTCGCCTTAGGGCCTCTGTTCTTCACTCAGACAGGACGGGGTTAAAGGAGCAGCTGATTCAGGTGCTCTGGCTCACTCAGGCCGGGGGGAGGGAGGGGTACGCATGCAGGGAGAGCCTGTGGTGGCCGAGGCCAGTGTGACATTTCACTAGCTTGAGGCACACTGTGTGTTTTCCCGGGGAAGTTGTCCCTTGTTCACTGGACCCTAGCAGTCATGGTCTGCACAGCCTCCTGTGTGGGGAGGTGTGAAGAGTGACTTGTGCTTGCACACAGGCTTCTTGGTCGTGGCAGCAGCAGCCTTAGCGTTTCATGCCCATCTCTGTGGTCTGCATTGATAGCCATGGCTTGTGCCCATCTCTGGAGCTCCTTTAAGCAGTGCTCTTAATCCCCTCGCTTCATGCACCAGGAAACAAAGAGGCAGAAAAAGTCTCTTGCCTCTTTGGAAGCTCCAGACTTTCCCAGTCTCCCTCCTGGCTAGCTGTGGCGCACTAGCCCCCTTCAGGCTGTGTTCACCCAGCCAACCCCAGTACTCTCCCTGGGATCTGACCTCCGAAGCCGGAGCCCCAATTCCCAACCCCCGCTCATTCTGGCGGGTGAGCAGAGAAGCCCCTCGGGCTGGTGAGTGCTGGTCAGCATGGATCCTCTGTGAGGAAATCTCTCTGCTTTGACCTCCACACCCCTGTCGCTGCGCTCTCCTCCATGGCTCTGAAGCTTCCCCCTCCGCCACCCGCAGTCTCCGCCCATGAAGTGCCTTCCTAGTGTGTGGAAACCTTTCCTCCTTCACAGGTCCTTCCCACTGGTGCAGGTCCCGTCCCTATTCTTTTGTCTCTGTTTTTTCCTTTTTTCTTTTGCCCTACCCAGGTACGTGGGGAGTTTCTTGCCTTTTGGGAGGTCTGAGGTCTTCTGCTAGAGTTCAGTAGGAGTTGTTCCACATGCAGATGTATTTCTGATGTATTTGTGGGGAGGAAGGTGATCTCCACGTCTTACTCTTCCACTGTCTTGAAGCTGCTCTGCAGCTTCTTAAAATAAGACAACAATAAACTTTGTTGCATCAATTGACTCTTCTTTTCATTAACTATTTTTCTGTAGCATGCAATGTTGTTTTATAGCATTTTACCCACAGTAACACTTCTTTCAAAATTGGAGTCAATCTTCTCAAACTCTGCCACTGCTTTATGAACTATGTTTATGTAATATTCTAAATTCTTTGTTGTCATTTCAACAATTTTCACAGTTTCTTCACCAACAATAGATTCCATCTCCAGAAACCACTTTCTTTGCTCATCCATAAGAAGCAACCCCTCACCCATTAAAGTTTTATCATGAGATTGCAGCAACTCAGTTACATCTTTAGGCTCCACTTCTAATTCTAGTTCTCTTGCTATTTCTACCACATCTGAATTTACTTCCTCCGCAGAAATCTTTGTTTGTTTGTTTGTTTGTTTTTACGTCTTTATTGGAGTATAATTACTTTAAAATGGTGTGTTATTTTCTGCTTTATAACAAAGTGAATCAGCTATACATATACATTTATCCCTATTTCTCCGCCCTCTTGCGTCTCCCTCCCACCCTTCCTATCCCACCCCTCTAGGTAATAACAAAGCAGCGAGCTGATCTCCCTGTGCTATGTGGCTGCTTGCCGCTAACTATCTATTTTATATTTGGTAGTACATATAAGTACATGCAACTCTCTCAGTTTGTCCCAGCTTACCCTTCCCCCTCCCCATGTCCTCAAGTCCATTCTCTACATCTGCGTTTTTATTCCTGTCCTGCCCCTAGGTCCTTCAGAACCTTTTTTTTTAATTCCATATATATGTGTTAACATACAGTATTTGTTTTTCTCTTTCTGACTTACTTCACTCTGCATGACAGTCTCTAGGTCCATCCACCTCACTGCAAATAACTCAATTTCATTTCTTTTTATGGCTGACTAATATTCCATTGTATATTTGTGCCACATCTTCTTTATCCATTCATCTGTCAATGGACACTTAGGTCGCTTCCATGTCCTGCCTATTGTAAATAGAGCTGCAATGAACATTGTGGTACATGACTTTTTTTGAATTATGGTTTTCTCGGGGCATATGCCCAGTAGTGGGATTGCTGGTCAAATGGTAGTTCTATTTTTAGTTTTTTAAGGAACTTCTGTACTGTTCTCCATAGTGTCTGTATCAGTTTATATTCCCACAAATATTGCATGAGCATCCCCTTTTCTCCACACCCTCTCCAGCATTTATTGTTTGTAGATTTTTTGATGATGGCCATTCCCTCTGCAGAAGTCTTGAACACCTCAAAGTTATTCATGAACACCTTTAAGTTATTGATCCCAACTTCTTCCAAGCTCCTGTTAATGTTGATATTTTAACCTCTTCCCATGACTCATGAATATTCTTCATGGCATCTAGAATGGTGAATCATTTCCAGAAAGTTTTTCATTTACTTTGTCCAGATCCATCAGAGGAATCTTTTTTTTTTAAACCTTTGTTGTGTTGATCTGTGAGATTCCTTTAATTTTATTTATTTATTTTTGGCTGTGTTGGGTCTTCGTTTCTGTGCGAGGGCTTTCTCTAGTTGCGGCGAGTGGGGGCCACTCTTCATCGCGGTGCGCAGGCCTCTTACTGTCACGGCCTCTCTTGTTGTGGAGCACAGGCTCCAGACGCGCAGGCTCAGTAGTTGTGGCGCACGGGCTTAGTTGCTCCGCGGCATGTGGGAGCTTCGCAGACCAGGGCTCGAACCCATGTCCCCTGCATTGGTAGGCGGATTCTCAACCACTGTGCCACCAGGGAAGCCCCAGAGGAATCTTTTTGTATGGCATCTATAGCTTTACAAAATGTATTTCTTAAACAGTAACACTTAAAGTCCAAGTTACCCTTTGATCCATGGGCTACAGAATGGATTTTGTGTTAACTGGCATAAAAACAACATTAATCTTGTGGCACATCTATCAGAGCTCTTCAGTGACCAGTGTGTTTCCAATGAGCATTAATATTTTGAAACGCATCATTTTTTTTGGAGCAGTAGGTCTCAACAGTAGGCTTAAAATATTCAGTAAACAATGATGTAAACAGATGTGCTTGTCATTTAGGCATTTTTCTTCCATTTACAGAGAACAGGCAGATTATTTAACATAATTCTTAAGGGTCCTAGGATTTTGGGAATGGTAAATGAGCACTGGCTTCAACTTAAAGTTACCAGCTGCCTTAGCCCCTAACAAGAAAATCAACCTGTCCTTTGAAGCCAGACATTGACTTCTCTTTTACAGCTATGAAAGCCCTAGATGGCACCTTCTTTCAGTAGAAGGCTGTTTCATCCACATTGAAAATCTGTTGTTTAGTGTAGCCACCTTCATTAATTGTCTTAGCTAGAATATCTGGATAACTTGCTGCAGCTTTTACATCAGCACTTGCAAGCAGCACTTCACCTCATACTTTTATGTTATGTAGATGGTTTCTTTCCATAAATCTAATGAACCAATATCTCCTAGTTTCACACTTTTCTTCTGCAGCCTCCTCACTTCTCTCAGCCTTCATAGAATTGAGGAGAATTAGGGCCTTGCTTTGGATAAGGTTTGGCTTAGGGGTATGTTGTGGCTGGTTTGATTTTCTAGCTAGATCACTCAAATCTCTCCATATCAGCACAAAGGTTGTTTTTGCTTTCTTATCATTCATATGTTCAGTGGAGTAGCACTTTTAATTTCCTTTAAGAATTACTTTTCCTTTGCATTCACAACTTGCCTGTTTGGAGTTGTAGCTTTTAGCCTATCTTAGTTTTCAACATGCCTTCCTCACTAAGGTTAATCATTTCTAGCTTTTGATTTAAAGTGAGAGACATGCAACTCTTCCTTTCACTTGAATACTTAAAGGCCATTATAGGGTTATTAATTGGCTTAATTTCAATGTTGTTGTGTCTCAGGTAATAGGGAGACCTGAAAAGAGGAGAGAGATGGGGACACATCCAGTCAGCAGAGGAGTCAGAACACGCACACCATTTATCAATTGTTTACCATCTCATATGGGCCTGGTCTGTGGTGCCCCAAAACCATTGTAACATAAAAGATCATCTATCACAATTCACCATAATAAATACAATAATTATGAAAAAGTTTGAAATATTGTGAGAATTACCAAAATGTGACAGAGATACGAAGTGAGCAAATTCTGCTGGAAAAATAGCGACAATAGATTTCCTCAATTTGTAAAAAATGTGATTATCTGTGAAGTGCAATAAGGTAAAGCACAATAGAATGAGGTATGTGTATATACTCAAAGGAAATAAAATCAGTACCTGGAAGAGATATCTGCAACATCATGTTCGTTATAGCCATTATTTACAATAACCAAGACATGGAAACAACCTAAGTGTCCAGCAAGTGATGTATGGATAAAGAAATGGAATGAAATGCTATTCAGCCAGAAAAAGATGGAAATCTTGACATTGGTGACTGCATGGATAGACCTTGAGAGCATTATGCTAAGTGAAATGTCAGACAGAGAAAGACAAATACTGTATGATATCACTTATATATGGAATCTTAAAAAATGAACTCATAGAAAAAGAGTAGATTGGTTGCTGTCAGGGGTAGAGGAGTGGGAAAGATGGGTGAAGGTGGTTATTTCCAGTTATAAGATGACTAGGTTTTGGTAATTTACAACATGGTGACTATAGTTAACAATAATACATTGTATACTTGAAAGTTGCTAAGAGAATAGATCTTAAAAATTCTTACCACACACAAAAAATTGTATCTATGTGAGGTGATGGATGTGTTAATTAACCTTATTGTGGTAATCATTTCACAATAACTACATATATCAAATCATCACATTTTACACCTTTAACTTCCACCATGTTATATTTCAATTATATTTCAATAAAGCTGGAGAAAACATTATTTGCCAAAACATAGAAGAAAGAACACATTTGCTGAGCACTAGAAAAGATGCCAGACAATGAATGTTAATGAGACTTGAGAGCTTCATAATCTAATGGAGAGAGCAGGCTGCATTATTCATACCCTGATGAGTGTGGACTCTAACACATGAAATCATCTTGACTAATTTTCATTCTTTAAATAAGGTCAAGATACTCTGTTCCATTTTTACTATATGACACATTATATTCCTTACGACCTTGGAAATTGTTATGTGAACATTTGTCTCTCTGTTCCCCTGAGAAGCACCTCTTATGCTGAGAAGACACTGAGAAATTATTTGTAAGGGCCAGACAAATAAGGAAGGGTTATATTTGATGTCTCTATACTATGAGGATGGGGGAGTCAAAGCACAAAATGTCAGGTACATCTGGTCTTCTAACTTAAAAGAACAACCAGCCTTTTTTTAAAATGCTTCTTAAAAGTGCAGGTGGAAAAAAGCATTATTAATCATACCGTAGTTCCTATGAAGGCATAAATTGGAAAACTGGTTCAGATGCTGAGCTGACCCAGACACCAGTGCTCTTTCAGCTGCCATCTCAGTCAAGCCTGCTCAATTGACTGCTAGCCTAAAATCAACTCATTATAGAAAGAGACTTCTGAAGGGATTTTGTAGTGTATTTCCATTTCTGAATGAAATCCACAGTTGAACTTCCTCTGACTTTTGATCTTCATTAAGGGAGTTGTTCTTGTAACTCGGGAAAGGGTATAGAGAATGTGAAAAGCATGGACACTAAAAGGTCACAGCTATATCAAACAAAAGAGCCATTTTCTCTGATTTCAGCCACAGCCAAAACAAAAAAGAAAATGCACTAGTCTTTATGACATCACCCTTCTTTACCCAGAATGACCATAGTGTACACAAGCTAGGCTAAACTGAACCCACAGGGGCTTGATGCAGGTTGGGAGTTCTTCCAAGAAAATCCCTTGGCAATGATGCAGAACACTCCACTGACCTCTCCCTATACAGGCCACAATGGCCTACAGTTTGTAAAGCTAGCTGTGGAAAGCATAATATTTTATATGGCATCAGAAATTGATGAATAATTCACATGTTTCAGGCAGAGAAACAGTGCAGTAGATAGAGAAAGCAGACACTAAAGTTTGCCTGGGTTCAAATTCAAACTCTGCTATTTACAAGTTGTGTGTCTTTGGGCAAGTTATTTATTCAGCAAATTTTAAATGAGGTTTTAATATGTAGAAAGCTTTTTTTAAAGGCATTTTAGATATCTCAATAAAAAAAAACAGGTACTGATCCCTTCCTTCATAAAGTCTGCATTCTAGTGGGGTAACAAAGACAGTAAACAATAAATCTAACAATTTCATACTATGTTTGCTTGTGGGTGAAAAGTGCTAGAGAGAAAAAAAACACAGGACAAGATAAGGGAAATCAAAAGGCTAGGTGGAAGGGAGTTACTTAACCTCTCTGGCTTCAGGTTCCTCATTTGAAAAATGGGTTTTTAAGTGACTTATAAAGGTAAAGTGATGTAATAGTTCCTAGCACATAGGACATACTTCATTAATTCTAACTACAGTTATTACTGCCCCACGAAGTAATTTGGCCAAAGACTGTTCCCTACCAAAATGCCATTAATCCCCTAGAAAAATAATTCTTCTGTTCATCTTCTCTTTTGTGGAAATAGTCACAGCAATCCACTCCAAAATTAGGTAGATTTCAGGAATGGCTGAGGAGAAGGGACCAGCTAGATTTGATGCCACTTCTGTAAAATATCCCTATTACATGGAAAGTAAATATAGAAAGCAAACACTACACTTATAACTTAGTTACGAAATCTGTTTCCTCCCTCAATGAGTGATACTTCATCACTCTTCCACTTAGCAATAACTCCTTTTATTGATCCTTTCCTTTAAACAACTTTCCCCTTCTAGTCTTACTAGTGCCTGGCCTCTGTCCAAGTCCCCTGCCTTTATCCAATGGCCAGAGAAATTATCATCTTAAGGCATTTTGAGGTTGTTTTAGGCTTTTGTCCAGGGTCAAGCCTTTCACAAGTTTAGATTTCATGGCTAATCATTATTAATGACTCTTTTCATGAAGTAATGAGATTGTACTCATCAAATTGTTCTCATCAAATACACTTAAGGAGAAAGCTAGAAAGAGGAATGTGTTGAAAGGAAGCATAAAGAGGTACTCTCATTCCAGAAGTGATGTTCTCTAAGACACTAGAGTTGCCAAGAAGCAGGAATGCTTAGATACAACTCCCTTGACCTCCTAGACTTCACTCATTTATTGTGTGCATGTGTCTTTCAGGGTGAAGGGTGGGTGGAGAAAGGGGAAATTTGGAGAATAGTGTATGAGATCCATCAAAGGAAGAGAAGCAGAAAAGGAATTAAGTAAGGCAAAGCAAATCAGAGGTCTTAAAACTAAGTTCAACTCCAGGGACTAGCATTACGAGAAAAAAAAAGGAAGAGAAAAAGAAAATATAGGTACATGGAAATTTGCCATTTGAATAGGGCTTAAACCATGAGGCTCAAATGGACATTTGAAGACTGAAGCTCAATTTCTCCACCCTTTTATTTTAAAGTACTTGCTATTTTAATTAAAAATAATATGATATGGAATAATTAGAAATTTATCACCATCCTAAAAAATTTTCACTTTTCTTTAAAGCAGGTTTTACAAGAGTATTAGAGTAATACATATTATTACTATCATCATTAAGTAACTACCAAGTATCAGGCACTTTATATATTTTGTCTCTCTTATTTCCTTTTTGTATGGTATCTTAATTTTTACAGATGAGAAAACATAGGCTCAAAGTGGTTAAGTACTTGCCCAAAGGCACTCAGCTGATAAATAGTGAGGCCAGGTTTGGAATGAAGATTGGACTGACTCCCAAACCTTTCACTTTCGCATGTTTTTCTTCCAAATAGGACTTGTCCACATTTTGTGCTTTTTTCATAGGTGCATCTTACCTGCTCAAATAGACATGAGCCATCATTGAGTTTTCTTTCTTATCTTTCCTACAGTCCATAACACAAGGGCATACAACAAACTTTAATAATGTCCTGCTGAGTGGTCCATAAATTTTTGTGGTTTTACCAACATTTTGGTTGACAAGGAACAAGAAATATTCAAACATAACAACCTTAAGGTAATAACAATTATCAAACTTTACTCAAAACATGGCCAGAGAATAAACCACCACCCATTATTTGCAGACACAGATACTGATTCCCTAAATGTTTATTAAGCATCTACTAAGTGCAAGGGATTGTATAATAAAGACACTCAGCAAGATATCTCTCCTATCTCCCACACACTTGGAAGCGATTTTTTCAAGACATTTAAATGGGAGTATTTTCTCTGAAATGAGGACTCTCCCACTTAAGACCTTATTCACTAAGCACCATTAACTGCTTTCTGAAGTATGCTACAAATCGCATCAAACTTTCATAGGTATTGTTGTGTTAGTGAAAGCCAGGAGGCCCTGGCTGGGGCAAGTAGTCTTTATGTAAACCTAAAGTTCAGCCAATATGGGCTACATGGCTCTCCTCTAAGAGTCAGCCTGGTGGGCTGCCTTTGAAAAAGCTAACAAAGGCAGAAACATGACAAGATAAATCACAATTTTGCTTTTCTGTCTTTGTAAAAAGAATGTATAGGTCAGAAGAACTGAACTTCCAGGGCAGGCTGAGAGAATAAGAGCTAGATGAAAACCAAAAGACTCAGGACAGACATCCAAAATCAGTAAATAACACAAATAGACAAGGAAGTAAGTCCTGCCCATTCAAAGACCTTCTCTTTCCCTTTTATCTCCCCTTACCTTACTTTTCTCCCCTTTCTCTGACTTCAGCCTACTCTCCTTCCAGCCTCTTCTTTTCCAGACTTCTCTCCACCCTTTCCCTTTCTCCTTTTCTTTCTTAAATATCCCTTGCACAGTCTTGGCTGGAAGCCTTATGTGTATAGGAGTGGAATAGATTGCTTTCCTTAATTCTAGGACATGCTACAACACACTGCTCAAAAACCAGCAGGATTCCTTGAAAAAATATGGGAAAGCATCAAACTTTCATCTTCCCTTGGAAACATGCCCTCCAGAACCCAGCATTTATTCTTCCTGGGCTTCAAAGGGGAGAAGGTGGGCTATATTCTCTTTATCTTCTACTTTCATAAAGAAGAGGAAAGACCTAGAGGAACTAGAGGGAGGAGGCAGAAAGGGGTAACCCAAGGCATGTTACTCTTGCTGGCAACATCTCTCATCCCAAGGCCTAGGGGACTAAGAGGATTTCTGCAAAGCTGGTATAAATTGAGGAACTGGAGGACATTTTTCCCCTATTCTCTTCTCCCCAGTCCTTCATATAGGCACCAGGAGCACAGAAAACTGGTTGGAAGCCCGGCCAGCTGCCTGGAATATGTTCCTCCCTTAAGATAAGCCACTGCACAAATGTCAGCTGGACAGTGGGAAAGTGTCAGTTTAAAAGTGGAAAGGACTCACCAAAATCTTTCTATATTACAAAGGCTTAAAAGTAAAATCCTGAACCTTTAAGAGGGCCATCAGTGAAAGTTAAACATCCTTGGGCATCCTACCTAAAGCTGGTCACTTCTGTCATCAGGGTTTGGAATAAAAATGGGATTGGGTGACACAAAAGGAGAAAAATGAGGCAAGACGGTGGTGGCATCCAGAATTCTCACTTTAGAGAAGCTTAGGGGCAGTAAGCTGTGTTGGAAAGGAGAGACTAAAGGACTTATCTTGAAGCTGTACTTACATTATAAGAGTACTGTTTTACTTAGGTTGTAGATTACAGATGAGTTAAAAATAAAGATTTCAGGGATGCTTTTACTTACACTTGATGTAAGATTGAGTAAATATCAATCAGCCACTTATTATTATTATTATTATTATTATTATTATTATTATTTTGCGGTATACGGGCCTCTCACTGTTGTGGCCTCTCCCGTTGTGGAGCACAGGCTCTGGACGCGCAGGCTCAGCGGCGATGGCTCACGGGCTCAGCCGCTCCACGGCATGTGGGATCTTCCCGGACCGGGGCACGAACCCGTGTCCCCTGCATCGGCAGGCAGACTCTCAACTACTGCGCCACCAGGGAAGCCCAAATATATTTTTTATAATTGGTGTGGTTAGGGGACACAAATGGAAATTATGGAGGATTTGCTTCTTTGTATGGACACAGAGTGGGGGTGAGATGCTGAGTGGGAAGCCAGGTCCTCCAAGGTAGCCAAACAACCATAGGAAAAAGGGTGGGAGTGGGAATAACCAGGATGTAAGTATAATTTGTGGTTAAGGGCCGCTCAGGGACTGAGGCTTGTAACATAGACACACATAGATTCCAACAGATAAGAACACATATACACACATAAACATACACACTCTTTGTAAGTTCCTTTTTAAAAAAATCCTCCAGGTGTGTAAAAAAGGCCAAACGGGGCCTCCCTGGTGGCGCAAGTGGTTGGGAGTCCGCCTGCCGATGCAGGGGATGCGGGTTCGTGCCCCGGTCTGGGAGGATCCCATATGCCGCGGAGTGGCTGGGCCCGTGAGCCATGGCCGCTGGGCCTGCGCGTCCGGAGCCTGTGCTCCGCAACGGGAGAGGCCACAGCAGTGAGAGGCCCACATACCGCAAAAAGAAAAAAAAAAAAAAAAAAAAAAAAAAAAGGCCAAACGGTGTAGCTATCATCTATGAGGTGACCGCCTGTGGGCTTCCCATTTCCCATTAGCCAACAAGTATTTATGTGGCTCCTACCTCATGCAACCTTGGACCTGAATGCCCACAACCCATTCTTCTGTTTGCAGGCAAACTGGAGAAGCCAGCCACTTTGGTAATGGAGAAACAAATCAATATACAGAAACTACATGGCACTAAAACAAAAATTAAAACCCAAAGGCTTTTAAATGATTGGAAATTAATGGAATCTGGTGTGGTAATGAGATTGCTTTTTTATAGCCAGCTTGCTTCTCCTGGGCTGCTTCTTGACTCCCCCTCCATTATCTTACCCCTCCTCATCCTTGGCAAAGGAAATCAAAGCTATCTTCAGTCAAAGAGGACCCCAGCAGGAGGGAAGAAGGCTCTGTGGGAAGTAGACCAGTCTCTGACTTCTCCACTCTCTTTCTTTCACACACAAGCCTCCTGATTTCAAACTATCACACACAGGCCTCCTGATTTCAAACTACATCAAATACCTCTTGATTCTATTGTTCAGATGAGAGAAGCACTCATAGATTTAAGAAAAGCCAGGATGGGTTTTGCAAAACAGATTTACACCCAACGCATTCTATATCCACACCTTCCCCAAGAATTTCCTCCCATTTGAGATTTCCATGTCCCCCACCCATCTATGAGCCTAGGAGTGTATGTTATACATGATCATGATTGAGGCATACTTATATACACACACAATAAAAAAACAATCTAAATTAGAAACTCCTGGTACAGTATCATAGACTCAGCTCAGCTACCACAGACTATGTATATGTATAGTGATATGGCAAAATTTCATCACCCCAAAGTTTTTCCATTACTGTTTATTGATAATAAAAATGACAATAATATTTGCATTGATAACCTACAGAGAACAATAAGTTTTTTTGTGGTGGAAGGATCTGAAATTGGGAGTTAGGAGACCTGGCTTTCAAGTGTGATCCAGAGCAAATCACCTAAAAACAAGTCTCTTTAGGCCTCAGTTAACTGAAGTCACAATCTCCATTCTACCTATCTCACAGGGATGTTATAGTGAGCAAGTGACAATAAGAGCATGAGAGCCTTAGAAAAAGATAAATACATACAATATACAGTACAATATATTTTAAGAATAATAGAAAAGGTAATAATCATAAATATTTATAATTTCTATTTCCAACTAAGGTAGAACTGACTTTCTAAGTCATTCATGGGGTAATGGAATTCAGCAGTTTCCTTCTCATTGTGCACATAGATAGTAATAACTAACTTATATTGAGTACTGTATAAGCGTTTTACATATATTAGGTCCTTTTACAACTCACAGCATCACAGTGGGGTGGGTAAAATGTGTATCCAGAGAGGTTAAGTAACTTGTCTAAGGCTAGGAAAGAGAGAAGCTAGGATTTAATTTTAGGCAGTCTGATTTCAGAGGCTAACACACCATATTATCTCATTGATTAAATAAAAAAAAGTGAAAGATGAATGAATTTGAATACTAGAGGGAGATAGCCAGTCTCTCAGTTAATTAAGAACTGATGATCCAATGTGTTGGTCCTGCAGGCATCTTGCTTTTGGAAAGTTTTATTTCTGAGATATCACTATCTGAAAGTGACATATTTAACAAGAAGGTAAAACAAATTGTCTGTTTCTAAGTCACAGTTCTGATTGAGGAAGAGGTTGAAATCAATGATAAACTGAGATTAGATGTATTTTAATCATTCAAGTTCTTCTTGTCTTCCTTTCCAGAGACAATAGAGCTGGCCAAGATTGACTATAAATTCTGTAAGAGGCCAGAATCATGCACTGTCATAGAATGCAAAAACTCAGCAAGTACAAAACTCCAGTTCTAAGGCACCTGCACCTGCATCTGCACTCAAGACAAGAATTGAGATATACAGTGAGTGCTCAGGGAGTATTTGCTGGGTGAATTTGGTTGCAACAAGGAACATGATAGCTACTGTTTTAGAGGGGGCTCAAATGTAGGAGAGGAGGAAGAAAAAATGGGAAAGTGGCTACTTGGACTGAAATGAGCTAGGATAGTCATCAATGTCCCTGATTCTTACAAGGTGCAATATGAGAATTCTAGCCCATTAGAGAATTCTAGTCCATTAGAAATATCACTAAGAAATACAGCACAGGAATTTATTAGAGCACAATGTTGTACCAAAGAAAGTGTAAGATGGAAGTTCTACCATGTTATAGTATTCATGAACATTAAAATACTTTAAGGGAAGAACACTTCAAATGCTTGCATACTCTACACCAATATCCTGGTCCAAGCTTCACCCAGTCCCAGTTAATTTCCTTAACTCAGGGCCATTTGAGAGAAATTTTGAGAAAATCAGGACATAATCTGAGACTCAGAAAGTTAAGTGACCTTTAAATGACTACTCTATGGGACTTCCTGTTTGTTCATCCACCCCTGTCCACAATCACAATGTCAAAATTCTCAGAGAAATTAAGATTATATCCAAATCACTTTTTCCAGAAAAGAATTCCAGTCATAAAAAGCTCTTGCTACATGGCAGATACACACAGCCTCTATCTCAAGCCAGACAGCCAGACTAAATGCAGTTTTAAAGCCACAGCAAATGGGAGAATGGCATCATAAAAATGGCAGAAGGAATTTTCTATCATCGTCTCCCACCAAAAAAAAGAAGATTTTGACAATCACCCATCAACAAGAGTGCATTTGTGGAAGTCTGTGAATCCAGCAGAAAAGTCCCAGCATACTGTTGGAGCAAAAAAAAAAAAAAATCCAAGATTGGATGCATTGAAGAGGGTAAGAGGATCAGTTTCATTTTACTTGTGTCAGCCCTCCCCCAAGGTGGCAGAGCCCAGCGTCAAGAGAGAATTTCTTGGTCCATAATTTTTCCAACAGATGAAAGTGAGAGCATGTGAGTGAGGGCCCAGTTTCCCTGTGAGAAATGCAGCCTACTCTTAGTACTGACTACTCTACAGAGGTGTGCTGAACAACTGGTAGGTGGGAAGTGGCTGGGAGAGCAGCACCCAGGGTTCTCAGAAGGCATCAAAGAAACACATATCAAGAAAACTGCCCATGAACTGCTGGGGACCTCTCACGTTTAGATGCTCCCAACTGGCCCATGGGCACCTCAAATGTACCACATGCCTCAGCCACACACACCTCCACCCCATGGCTGGCTCTCTGTCTATGCCCCCAAGGGCAGAGAGAATGAGCACTTGCAGAAAGCCAATGAGCATGAACAGAAAGCTGGTCCAACTCTAGGGAACTGGGAGAAACCACACAAACTTCAGTATTCAGTGTTGCCTTAGGGAAAGCAAGCAAACAGGAAATTGTCAGCACTCAGTCTGGCTTTTCGGTACTGAAAAACTGTCTGCAGAACATCTTAAATGTTCTCACCTCAAAAAAGAAATTGTAATTATATGAGGTGAAGGATGTGTCAATTAAACTTACCATGGTAAACATTTTTCATTTTGCAAAATGTGTGTCATGCACAAAAATGTGTAACAAATCATCACATTATACCCCTTAAACTACATAATATGTCAATTATAGCTCAAGAAAGCTGGAACTCTTTTTAACTTTTATTTATTTTTAATTTTTTAAAATTTATTTATCTTTTTGGCCGTGCCACTCAGCATGTAGGATCTTAGTTCTCTGATCAGGGATTGACCCCATGCCACCTGCATTGGAGCTCGGAGTCTTAACCGCTGCACCGCCAGGGAAGTTCACCTTTTCCTTTTTTTTTTGAAAACAAATTTAAAATTGTTGTGTAAAGTGAAAAAAAAATAACCATACCAAACTAAAGCTCACCCTCTTTCTCAGTCCCCCAGAGCTTTCTAGGCTCTCTTCATGAACTTGCAGTTTCTCTCCCTTTGGCTGTAACGCTGATTTATGGTAGAAAATAAGGCCACCAGGGTGGGAAGGAAGGCTTGAGAATCAGCCCTCTTCTCAGTGGATATAAGAGTAGTTATTTTTCACTAGCACTTTCATCAATTCTTTTTTTTATTAGTTTCTGCTTTATAACAAAGTGAATCAGTTATACATATACATCTGTTCCCATATCCCTTCCCTCTTGAGTCTCCCTCCCTCCCACCCTCCCTATCCCACCCCTCCAGGTGGTCATGAAGCACCGAGCTGATCTCCTTATGCTATGCGGCTGCTTCCCACTATCTATCTACCTTACGTTTGGTAGTGTAGTCCATGCCTCTCTCTCGCTTTGTCACAGCTTACCCTTCCCCTTCCCCATATCCACAAGTCGATTCACAAATAGGTCTGTGTCTTTATTCCTGTTTTACCCCTAGGTTCTTCATGACATTTTTTTTCTTAAATTCCCTATATATGTGTTAGCATACGGTATTTGTCTTTCTCTTTCTGACTTACTTCACTCAGTATGACAGACTCTAGATCTATCCACCTCATTACAAATAGCTCAATTTCGTTTCCTTTTATGGCTGAGTAGTATTCCATTGCATATATGTGCCACATTTTCTTTATCCATTCATCCGATGATGGACACTTAGCTTGTTTCCATCTCCTGGCTACTGTGAATAGAGCTGCAATGAACATTTTGGTACATGTCTCTTTTTGAATTATGGTTTTCTCAGGTATACGCATAGTAGTGGGATTGTTGGGTCATATGGTAGTTCTACTTGTAGTATTTTAAGGAACCTCCATATTGTTCTCCATAGTGGCTGTACCAATTCACATTCCCACCAGCAATGCAAGAGTGTTCCCTTTACTCCACACCCTCTCCAGCATCTATTGATTCTAGATATTTTGGTGATGGCCATTCTGACTGTTGTGAGATGATATCTCATCATAGTTTTCATTTGCATTTCTCTAATGATTAATGATGTTGAGCATTCTTTCATGTGTTTCTTAGCAATCTGTATATCTTCTTTGGAGAAATGTCTATTTAGGTCTTCTGCCCATTTTTGGATTGGGTTGTTTGTTTTTTTGCTATTGAGCTGCATGAGCAGCTTATAAATTTTGGAGATTAATCCTTTGTCACTTGCTTCATTTACAAATATGTTCTTCCATTCTGAGGGTTGTCTTTTGGTCTTGTTTATGGTTTCCTCTGCTGTGCAAAAGCTTTGAAGTTTCATTAGGTCCCATTTGTTTATCTTTGTTTTTATTTCCATTTCTCTAGGAGGTGGGTCCAAAAGGATCTTGCTGTGATTTATGTCATAGAGTGTTCTGCCTGTTTTCCTCTAAGAGTTTGATAGTTTCTGGCTTTACATTTAGGTCTTTAATCCATTTTGAGCTTATTTTTGTGTGATCTTATATATGTGTGATCATATATGGTGTTAGGGAGTGATCTAATCTCATACTTATACATGTCCCTGTCCAGTTTTCCCAGGACCACTTATTGAAGAGGCTGTCCTTTCTCCACTGTACATTCCTGTCTCCTTTATCAAAGATAAGGTGACCATATGTGCGTGGGTTTATCTCTGGGCTTTCTATCCTGTTCCACTGATCTATCTTTCTGTTTTTGTGCCATTACCATACTGTCTTGATTCTGTAACTTTGTAGTATAGTCTGAAGTCAGGAAGCCTGATTCCTCCAACTCCGTTTTTCTTTCTGAAGATTGCTTTGGCTATTCGGGGTCTTTTGTTTTTCCAAACAAATTTTGAAATTTTTTGTTCTAGTTATGTGAAAAATGCCATTGGTAGTTTGATAGGGATTGCATTGAATCTGTAGATTGCTTTGGGTAGTAGAGTCATTTTCAAAATATTGATTTTTCCAATCCAGGAACATGGTATATCTCTCCATCTATTTGTATCATCTTTAATTTCTTTCATCAGTGTCTTATAATTTTCTACATACAGGTCTTTTGTCCCCTATGTAGGTTTATTCCTAGATATTTTATTATTTTTGTTGCAATCACCTTGATACCAAAACCAGACAAGGATGTCACAGGGAAAGAAATCTACAGGCCAATAACACTGATGAACATAGATGCAAAAATCCTCAACAGAATACTAGCAAACAAAATCTAACAGCACATTAAAAGGATCATACACCATGATCAAGTGGGGTTTATTCCAGGAATGCAAGGATTCTTCCATATACGCAAATCAGTCAACGTGATACACCATATTAACAAATTGAAGGAGAAAAAACATATGATCATCTCTATAGATGCAGAGAAAGCTTTCGACAAAATTCAACACCCATTTATGATAAAAACCCTGCAGAAAGTAGGCATAGAGGGAACTTTCCTCAACATAATAAAGGCCATATATGACAAACCCACAACCAACATCGTCCTCAATGGTGAAAAACTGAAACCATTTCCACTAAGATCTGGAACAAGACAAGTCTGCCCACTCTCACCACTGTTATTCAACATAGTTTTGGAAGTTTTAGCCACAGCATTCAGAGAAGAAAAGGAAATAAAAGGAATCGAATTTGTAAAGAAGAAGTAAAGCTGTCACTGTTTGCAGATGACATGATACTATTCATCATTTCTTAACAGCAGATCCTATCAGGTCACCTTTTCTCTCACAAGTACTGTATTACAATAGAACTAGTCTTCCTTTTAGAAGCTCTGGTTAGGGGACGGATGGATCAGGAGCTTGGGATTAACATACACATACTACTATATATAAGATAGATAACTAATGTGGAACTACTGTATAGTATAGGGAACTCTACTAAATATTTTGTGATAACCTATATGAGAAAATAATCTGAAAAATAATGAATATATGTATATATATATAACTGAATCACTTTGCTTTACACCTGAAACTAACACAACATTGTAAATCAACTATAATCCAATAAAATAAAATAAAATAAAGAACCTCTGGCTGGATCCACCTTATTAGGCCCAGCTCCTTGGGAGCACTCAGGCTTGTACCTGAGATCCCTTTGGCCAGACGTTACACCCCAGACTGCCAATGCCACACAGTACCAGCTTTAATTTTAGAACAGAAGCAGTCTGGGTTCCAACACAGAGAGCTAGGAAAGCACAGAATAAGGAGAGAGATCAGGGAAGACGATGCTGCTCAAGACACAAACTGACCACAACTTAGATGGGTTTATATTTAATCATGTGTATTTGGTAACTTTTGAGGGGATTTAGCTAATGGAACTGCTCCTCAGAAGTAGCAGGAATAAGATGGATGCTTGAATCTAAACCCTTCTGAGTTTTAGCTGTGTGACCTTGGGTATGGTAATTATTTGGTCTGTGCCTCAGTTTTCTCATCAGGAAAAAAGTAATAATTATAGTATTTACCTTGTAGAATTGTCATGAATATCCAATGAGATATTCCATATAAAGCACCTAGAACCTTGACTGACACAAGGTAAGTAAGCACTCAGTAAGTGACATTATTATTATGGAAATGCCAGCTTTGGACTCTGCTTACCCAGGTCCCATTTCAGTCCACTAAAGCTACATCTGGTGCACTGAAAGATGTTTTACTACATAATGCCTTCCCTCAAGGTCTTTAAGAGTTAAAGCCACTCCCAGCTCCTGTATATGGTAAAGTCCACCCCAATCACTCATTAATTGGGAATAGCATCACTTCAAAATGCATGGGGGACAAACAGTTGACTACAAATCTAGACTAGTCACAAAAATTCTCAGCAGATGCCCCTTTTCAGATTTGTCTTGTTTCCATCTAGCAGATGAGAAAAATGGAGACTCACTGAGGTTTAGAAAGAGACCTCAGAGAAAACCAATAAAATGTACCTCAGCCATCAAGAAAAACAATAAAGAGAACTCAGAGACCACCTACTTTCACCTTTATGACTTTGACTATTTTTATTTAATAGATTTTGTACTTGACTCATGTAAAAAATAATTTAAAAATGAAAATATAATATTATCACAAATGGAAAAGCAGAATCCAATGTGATACATATTCAAAGAAATCCATAACTGTTCCAATTTTTTAAAGTTTACTAGGGACCACTGAGTTTGAACAACCTCTTTGTTTTATAGATGAGAAAAAGTGAAATGCAGAGAAAAGACCGTACCCAAAATAAGCCAGGCTAGTGGGTTAAAAAATACTAGAAGCCAAGGCTCCTGAAGCCAAATTCAATTATCTTGTGCTACCTTTGGTTTGTTTGAATAAAATTTCAGTGCTTCTCTCTGCCCCACATATCCCTCACTCTCACTTAAGGCAACTTGAGAAAAGAAGTCATTTCTAGAATAAGTAACCAAACTTTTCTTAGTCCCTGATCTTTCTCAAAAGCAGATAGGCAAACTGAAGTACAGAGAAGTTATTTGCTTTGACCCCCAACATTCTATATAAAAAGCTATGTCTACTTCCATGTGCAATACGAAGGCATTATACTTTTCACTCCTCTTGGCACAGGTAGTCATATCCAAAGTTTTCTGTCTCAGCTGCTGGATTATAGAATTCTATGAATCAAAGTTGCAAAAGGTTTGAGAGCCATATAATTGCAAACCCTCCTCATTTGTCAAATGAGAACACTGAGTTTCAAAATGAAGCAAGTGGTTGTGCAAGGTCACCCTCTTAGTTAGTGTCAGGGCAAGACCTATAAAATTGGAGCTCAAGCTGCTGCCATTATTGTACCTTAGTTTTTTTTTTCCCACGACCTGGAATTAAAATGAATCAAACAATATAATGATTTGCAATTCTATATTGTGTGATTAGTTTAATTAATTTCCTTTGCTACTGAAAGGTCTCAAGGTTAAGATATGTCCTCTCCTCTATCTACAATTTCCCCTCTGGTCATCTAAATCCAGATTCATGGCTTTTAAAGTGCCTTCTAGATGTTAATGACTCTCAAATTTATATCTCCATTTTGGACCTCTTCCCTGAACATCAGATTTGTATACATGCACGATCACTTGATAGCTACATATAGATGTTTAATTGGCATCTCAAATTTAGCATATCCAAAGCAGAAGCATTGATTTATTCCCAAAACCTTCTCCTTCTCTGGTTTACCCCATCTCAATTAATAACACCATTATCCTTTTAATTGCACAAAAATCATTGAGTCATCTTTGATTGTTCTTTTTCCTTCCCTTTAGATATTCAATGATAGATGATAATAGATATTCAATCTATTATCAAATATTGCCAATTCTACCCCCAAACCTATTTTATATCTGACCACTTCTGTCTCCACTGCTACCAGGTTGCTCCATGCTACTATCATCTCACTTATAATAGAATCCTAATTGGTTTTCCCAATTCTGCTACAATCCATTCTCTACGGAATAGCCAGAGTGATTTTTTTAAAAAAAATTCAAATCAGGTTATTTCCCTGATTAATAATCTCCAATGTTTCCAATCACAATTAGAATAAAATTCAAACCTCTAAACATGGCTTACAAAGTCCTATACTATCTGACTCAATCTATGTCTTCAACCTCACCTCCTAGTAACATGCTCTCTCATGCACTATGCTCCAGCCACATGGGCCCTTTGGCTCTTTCTCAAATATTTTCCTCCATTTCCACTTCAGATCCTTTGTATCTGTTGTTATTCCTTGGAATGCCCTTTCTCCAGAGATTTGCATGACCATCATAGCTAAGGTATCTCCTCTGATGTTATTTTAACCTACCATTCTGATGTGTGTGTGTGATAACATGTAATATCAGAAAAATTATCTTATTTATGTGTTTTTTATTTATCTATTCCACTAAACAATTATCACAAAAATGTCTGCTCTGTACCTGACATTTCTAACAGTGCCTAGAAGAGAGTAGAGTGAACAAATAATTTTTGAATAAATGAATCCGGCATCATCAAAAATTTGCTCTACCTCAATTATTCCCAAACCCAGGCATGTATATCACTGGTGGTACATGAGATAATTTTAGTTGGTATGAATGATTATTTATTTTAATGGTTATGAACTTATTTTAATATATGCCAATATTACTAGCATATCTCATCCATAAATTTCTAAATATCACCACTAAGGACAAAGAAAAGCAAAAACAAAAAAATGATGTAAACAAAACCATTAATAAAATAGAAATACATGGATCTGGCAAAAGTCATGAAGGTTTTATATATATATATATATATATATATATATATATATATATATAAAATGTCTTGGAAATGCTGCTCAAACTCCAATAGTACTCATAACCACTACTTAACATGATTTTGGTTATTAACTACATGCAAGTGATCATATTCACTGATTGCTGACAATGACTACTTGGTGATTTGACCATACAGGAACCTTGCATTAAAGTGAAGATTTTATCCTAAAGACAGAAATAGGGTAGATGATGCCACTGTTAGGTAATATAAAATCAAGATCCTAAAAAGAGCCAGATGTCACAAATTACTTTAGGTTCCGGAACTTTGGACTCACTCATGAATAACTGAAAAGATCAATATTAAATCCTCAAACACCAATGATTTACTGGATGTATTTTAATGTAGCCTAGGTCTAATGAAATTTATTTTGTGTTTGTATAATCCAGCGGTTATCAAATCCCACAACCAGCAGCATCAATATCCCCTTAAAACCTGTTAGAAATGCAAAATTTGAGGGCCCACCTCTAGATCTACTAAATTAGATAATCTGGAAGTTTGTTTTAACAAGGCCTACAAGTGATGCTGATGCATGTTGAAGCTTGAGAATCATTGTTGTAGTCATACCTCACTGCAGATACAAATTAAAATTGAATAAAATTCCTAACTTAAAATTTATTTTAAACAAATATTACTACAGTACCACAACTCGTGAATTTTATACTTGTGTATTTTGTTTCCTGAATAGAGCTGCTTGGCTAGTTAATGTGCCTATCTAACAATTCAGAATCCAATCTCAAATGGCTCTAATGCTCTCTATATGTCTACCAATCATCTAATAAGTATTAAAAATCCTCCAATAGCTTCCCAATAGACTTAAAATAAAATTCATACTCATTATTTTGGTCTATAATACCCTTCATGACTTGCCTCCTGACTGTATTTCCAACCATATTTGTAACTCTATCTACATTCCTTATTTCATTTCCTTAATACTGTTTATCACTATTTGAAATTATTTACTTGTGATGGAATGGCACAAATGGCAGATTAGGAAGATCCTGAGCTCATCTCCTCTCACAGTCACACCAAAATTACAACCATTTAGAGAGAAACTACTGATTAGAATGAACTGAAAACTAACAAAAAAGATTTTCCACAACTAAAGATATAAAGAAGGAGCCACAACAAGATGGGTAGGAGATGCAGAGATACAATATAGCCAAGATCTATGCCCCCAGGTAGGCGACCCACAAAAGTGGGGAATAATCATAACTGCAGAAGTTTCCCCACGGATCAAGGGGTCCAAACCTCCCATAGGGCTCCTAATCCTGGAGTCTTGTGTAGAAAGACAAGCCTACAGAATGTCTGGTTATGAAGGCCATCATGGTTTGTTTATTGGAGACCCTGAGGGCTATAGCAGAGACTCTGCTTTTAAAGGGTGCATGCAAAATCTCATACACTACAAGAATCAGTGAAGAGGCATTAATTTGAAAGGAGCCTAATCAGACCCACTTTCTGATCTTGGTGAACCTCCCAGAGAGGGAGAAGGTAACTAGGATTTCTCCTGGAGACATATATGCTGGTGGCAGTGATTTTTAAAAGCTCATTCTACCATGAAGACACTGGTGCTGGTAAGTACCATTTTGGAGTCCTCTCTCTAACCTATAAGTGCTGGGAGCTGTCCCTGCCCACCAATCAGTGGGCACCAGTGCCAGGACTCCACAGGCCTAGCAGACAGTCACATGAGGAAACAGCCCTGCACACCAGTGAGATGGTACCAGCCCCATCACCCCTGAGCCCAACAGCCAGCTGCCCCAGGATATATCAGGCCTATAGACAGCCACAGTGGGACCTAGCCCCTCTCACCAGAAGTCTGGCACCAGCCTTGGACCCCCTGCCACCCAGAAAAAGACACCATAGGACTTGGTCCTGCCAATCAGCAGGCCAGCATCAGCCCCAAGATCACATAGGCCCTGGAACTAGCTGCCCTAGGATACCCTGGGCCCATAGCCAGATGCACCAGAACATGGCCATGCCCACTAGCAGTCATCAGCCTCCACTAGTGGCAGGGACCAGCAGCCAAAAATGCCAGGGACCAGCAGCACCTATCAGCATGCTCATTTTAGTCAGCCCTACCACAATAGGAGTGCACACTCAGCTCACATAAGGGGCATACCTGGATCATATAACTCTGGTGACCAGAGGGGAATGTGCATCTGGGCCCAATAGGACATCTCCTACATAAGGCCACTACTTCAATACTGGTAAACATAACCGACCTACCTAATACACACAAATAAACCCAGAAAATTAGGCAAAATGAGGTGACAAAGGAATATGCTCCAAATGAAGGAACAAGAAAAAATTCTCAGAAGAAGAAGTAAGTGACGGGAGATAAGGAAGCTACCCATGAGTTCAAGGTAGTGATCATTAAGATGTTCAATGAACTTGGAAGAAGAGTGGATGAATACAATGAGAAATTTAACAAAGAGCTAAAAAATATAAAGAAGAATCAGAGTTGAAATACAATAACTGAAATAAAAATACACTAGAAGAAATCAACAGTAGATTAGAAGATACAGAGGAATGGGTCAGCAAACTGGAAGCCAGGGTAGTGGAAAACACCAAAATTGAACAGAAAAAGAAAGAAAATTAAAAAACAAAGACAGTTTAAGAGATCTCTGGGATAACATCAAGCACACTAACATTCACATTACAGGGATCCCAGAAGGAGAAGAGAGAGAGAAAAGAGCAGAGAACTTATTTGAAGCAACCATAATTGAAAGCATCCCTACCCTGGAAAGGAAACAGATATCCAGGTCCAGGAAGGACAGGTAATCCCAAAGAAAATCACCCAAAGAGGTGCACACCAAGACACATTGCAATTAAAATGGCAAAAATTAAATTAAGCAGCAAGGGAAAAGCAACAAGTTACAAACACAGAAACTCCAATAAAAATGTCAGCTGACTCAGCAGAAATGTTGTAGGCCAGGGGGAGTGGCACAATATAATTAAAGTGATAACCGGAAAGAACTTACAACCAAGAACTCTACCCAGCAAGTCTATTACTAAGTTTTGTAGAAAATATAGTTTTAAAGACAAGCAAAAGATAAAATAATTCAGCACCACTAAACTAGCTTTACAAGAAATGTTAAAGGGTGTTCTCTAAGTGGAAAAGAAAAGACACAACTAGAAATTATATATATATAATGAAAGGAGAAATCTCATTGGTAAAGGTAATAGATCAACCCACCTACAAAGCTAAAGAAAGAGTAGGGCTTCCCTGGTGGCACAGTGGTTAGGAATCTGCCTGCCAATGCAGGGGACACAGGTTCAAGCCCTGGTCTGGGAAGATCCCACATGCTGTGGAGCAACTAAGCCCGAGAGGCACAACTACTGAGCCTGTGCATCTAGAGCCTGTACTCTGCAACAAGAGAAGCCATGAAAATGAGAAGCCCACGCACTGCAATGAAGAGTAGCCCCCGCTCGCTGCAACTAGAGAAGGCCCGCACACAGAAATGAAAACCCAACACAGCCATAAATAAATAAATAAATAAATAAATAAATAAATTTATTAAAAAAAGAAAGGGTAGAAGACAAAAGTAGTAAAATCATCTACATACTCAATAAAAGTTAAAGGATACACAAAACAAAGAGATATAAAATATGAGGTCAAAAATATTAAATATGGGGGGAAGTAAAAATACAAGGTTGCTAGAATGTATTCAAACTTAAGAAATAATCAAGTTAAAATAATTATATATATATATATATATCATATGATTATTGTAATTATATATATATATATAGTTATATAAACCTCATGGTAACTAAAAACCAAAAAACTAAAATAGATACACACAAAAAAGAGAAAGGAATTCAAACATAACACTAAAGATAGTCATCAAATCACTAGGGAAGAGAGTAAAAGAAGAAGAACTACAAAAATAACCTGAGAAAAATTAACAAAATAGCAATAAGTACATATCTATCAATAATTACTTTAAACATCAGTGGACTAAAGGCTTCCATAAAAAAAATGGCTGAAGTGATTAAAAAAAAACAAGAACCCTATATATGATGACTACAATAGTTTCAGTTCAGATGTAAAGACACACACAGATTCAAAGTGAGAAGATGAAAAAAGGTACTTCATGCCAATGAAAACAAAAAAAAAGCTAGAGTAACAATATGTATATCAAACAGATTGTAAACAAAGACAGTTATAGGAAAAAAAAGAAGGACATTACATAATAATAAAAGAATTAATCCAAGCAAAGGACATAGCAATTGTTAATATACATACACCCAACAAAGGAACACCTAAATATATAAAGTAAATATTAACAAACATAAAGAAAGAAACTGACAGTAACACAATAGTAGAGGATTTTAACACCCAACTTACATTAGTGGACAGATCATTCAGAGAGAAAAACAATAAGGAAATACTGGCCTGAAATGACACATTAAACCATATATATATATATATATATATATATATATATATATATATATATAAACATTCCATCCAAATGCAGCAGAGTACACATTCTTTTCAAGTGCACATGAAACATTCTTCAGGATAGATCACATTCTAGGGCAAAAAACAAGCCTCAAACTTAAGATTAAAATCATGTCAAGCATCTTTTCCAATGACAACACTATGAAACTAGAAATCAAATACAAGAAAAAAGACTGCAAAAAACAAACATGTGGGCTTCCCTGGTGACTCAGTGGTTGAGAGTCCACCTGCTGATGCAGGGGACACGTGTTCGTGCCCCAGTCCGGGAAGATCCCACATGCCGTGGAGTGGCTGGGCCCGTGAGCCATGGCCGCTGGGCCTGCACATCTGGAGCCTGTGCTCCGCAAAGGGAGAGGCCACAACAGTGAGAGGCCCGCGTACCACACACACAAAAAAAAAAGTGGAGAAAAATGTAAATCAAAACACAATTATACAAATCTATGGGACACAGCAAAAGCAGTTACAAGAGAGACATTTATAGTTAAACATGTCTACCTCAGGAAACAAACAAACAAAAATCTCAACTAAACATGCTGACCTTACACTGAAAGGAACCAGAAAATGTAGAACAAATAAAACCCACAGCTAGAAGAAGAAATAAATATCAGAGAAGAAATAAATGAAACAAAAATAATAATTTCAATAATATAAACAAGAAAATAATTTTATAAAAGAATAGAAAGATAAATGAAACTAAGAACTGGTTCCTTGAAAAAATAAACAAAATTGATAAACCTTAAATCAAACACATCACGAAAAAAGAGAGGACGTGAATAAAGAAAAGGAAAAAGGAAAAGTTACCACTGACATCGCAGAAATACAAAGGATCAGGAGTGATTACTATGAACAGTTATACACCAATAAAATGAACAACCAAGAAAAAATGGATAAATTGCTAGAAATATACAATGTCCCAAGACTGAATCAGGAAGTAATACAAAATATAAACAGACCAAGTACTGGTAATAAAATTGAATCAGTAATTCAAAAAAAAAGAAGAAAAAAAAAACCCTCCAAACAAGCAAAAGACTGGATTTGACAGCTTCACAACTGAATTTTACCAGATGCTTAAAGAGGACTTAACACATCCTTTTCAAACATTTCCAAAAATTTGAATAGTAAGGAATACTTTCAAACTAATTTCACAAGACCAGCATCAGCCCGATACAAACACCAGACAACATAGACACCACACAAAAAAAGAAAATTACAGGCCAATATCATTGATGAACATAGATGCAAAAATCCTCAGCAACATATTAGCAAACTAAATTCAACAATGCATTAAAGGACCATACACAATGATCAAGTGGGATTTATTCCAGGGATAGAAGAATGGTTCAAAATCCACAAATCAGTCAATGTGACACATCACTCACATTTATAAAAAAATTAAAAATAAAATTTCTATGATCAGCTTAACAGATACAGAGGCATTTGACAAAATTCAGCATCATTTATAAAAAATCTCAATAAAGTGGATATAGAAGGAATGAATCTTAATATAACAAAGGCTGTATATGACAAACCTATAGCTAAAATCATACTCAATGGTGAAAAGATGAAAGCATTTTCTCTATGTCAACAAGAAGACAAAGATATCCACTCTGCTCAATTTTATTCAACATAGTATTGGAAGTTATAACCACAGCAGTCAGACAAGAAAAAAAAATGACATCCACATTGGAAAGGAAAAATGAAAATTGTCACTGTGTGCAGATGACATAATACTACATATAGAAAATCCTAAAGACACCAGAAAAAATTATTAAAATTAATAAATTAAATAAGTAAAGTTGTATAAAAATTAATATATGGAAATCTATTGCTTTTCTATAAACTAATTATGAACTATCCGAAAGAGAATACAAAATATCCCATTTACAATCACATAAAAAAGAGTAACATATCTAGGAATAAAGTTAATCAAGCAGGTAAAAGAACTATACTCTGAAAACTGTAAGACAGTGATGAAGGAAACTGAAGATGATACAAATAAATGCAAAGATATCTTATGCTCTTGGGTTGGAAGAACTAAGATTGTTTAAATAGCCATACTATCCAAAGAAATCTACAGATTTAATGTAATTCCTATCAAAATACCCATTACAATTATCATATAATTAGAACAAACAATCCTAAAATTTGTATGGAACCAAAAAAGACTCAAAATAGCTAAAGCAATCTTGAAACAAAGAAACAAGCCAGAGGCATCACTTTCTGACTTCAGATTATAATGCAAAGCGACAGTGATCAAAACAGCATGGTACTGGCAGAAAAACAGACACAGAGATCAATGGAACAGAATACAGAGTCAAGAAATAAACCCATGCACATATGGTTAATCAATCTTTGACAAAGGAAACAAGAATATACAAAGGGGAAAAGACAGTCTCTCCAATAAGTGGTGTTGGGGAATATGGACAGCTACATGTAAAAGAATAAAATTAGAACATTTTCTCACACCATTAAAAAAATAAACTCAAAATGAATTAAAGACCTAAATGTAAAACCTGGGGACTTCCCTGGTGGTCCAGTGGTTAAGACTCCATGCTTCCATTGCAGGGGGTGCGGGTTCAATCCCTGGTTAGGGAAAATCCCTCATGCCACCAAAAAAAAAATAAATAAATAAACTACATCTTACAGTAAAAAAAAAAAAAGTAAAACCTGAAACCATATAACTTCTACAGAATACATAGGAAATATATTCTTTAACATAGGCCTTAGCAATATTTTGGAGGGTTTGTCTCTTCAGGTAAGAGAAAAAACAAATAAATAAACAAATGGAACCTAAACAAACATAAAAGTTTTTCACAGCAAAGGAAGCCATCAAAGAACCAAAAACTCTACCTACTGAATGGGAGAAGATATTTGCAAATGATGTGTCTGATAAGGGGCTAATATCCAAAATATATAAAAAACTCAATATCAAAAAAATGTCAAATAACAAATGTACAGAAGACCTGAATAGGCATTTTTCCAAAGAAGACATACAGATGGTCAATAGACACATGAAAAGATGCTCAATGTCACTAATCATCAAGGAAATGCAAATAATAACCCCAGTGAGATATAACCTCACACTTGTCAGAATGGCTATCATCAAAAGGACAAGAAATAACAAGTATTGGTGAGGATGTGGAGAAAAGGGAAACAGTATGGTGTTGGTGGAAATGTCAACTTCTACTGCCACTATGGAAAACAATATGGAGTTTCCTCAAAATATTTAAAAAAATAGAACTACTCTATGATCCAGCATTTCTACTGCTGGGTAAATATCCAAAGAAAACAAAAAATGCTAATTCAAAAAGATATGTGTTCCTCAATATGTATAGCAGCATTATTTAAAATAGATAAAATATGGAAGCAACCTAAGTGTTCATCAACAGATGAATGGATACAGAAGATATAGCATATATGTATAAATGTCTATATTATCTATATATCTTATGTAGATATATAAATATAGACATATAGATTTATTTATTTATTTATTTATTTATTTATTTATCAGTCAGAAAAAAGGAATCAAAACTTTACATTTGCTACAACATAGATGTACCTGGAGGATATTATGCTTATTGAAATATGTCAGAAAAAATACTCTATATTTTCCCTTATATGTGGAATCTAAAAAATAAAACAAATGAATAAATATAACCAAACAGAAGCAGACTCACTGATACAGAGGACAAAGTAGTGGTTATCAGTGGGTGGAAAGGTAGGGGGCCAGACAAGATAGGGGAAGAGGTTTAAGAGGTAATATTAATATAAAATAAGATACATGGATATAATGTACAGTATAGGAAGTGTTTTATAATAGCTTCACATGGAGTATACTCTATAAAAATAGTCACTATGTTGTATACCTGAAACTAAGGTAATATTGTAAGTCAAAATTAAAAAAAGAAAAAAAAAGCATCTGCTGGAGGGGCATGGCACAGTTTGGATTCTGCAAAGAAGTAGGCACTGGTGGACACCAATTTGCACTCTCCCTCTTCCTATTAGCACAGACAAAAACAAACAAATGTGGCACCATCCTGCTGCCTTGCTAAGGTCTGCCAGGGCAAGAGATCACAACACTACCCAGCTGCCTTGCTGAAGCTGTTGAGTGCAGGCAGTTGCAATATCCCCATGCCTCCTGACAGGGGCTCAGTAGCACTTGTGTTCATGACATTCTATTGCTCCCTTGGTAAACCTGATAGGCACATTTAGACAAGGCACTCTCCCACTGCATCATTGAAGATGGTGGGTGTTTCAAATCAAGGCATTTTCCCAATGCCATGATGAAGCAGTTGAGTGTGTCCTGGACATGTTCCAAATGAAAATATAAGATAATACTATAAGAAAAAATCCTTGATGCAACAAAGATAAATAACCTACCTGATAAAGAATTCAAATTAATGGTCATGAAAATGCTTACCAAACTTGGGAGAACAATGGATGAAAACAGTGAGAACTTCCACAAAGAGATAGAAAATATAAGAAAGTACGAAATGGAATTCACAGAGCCAAATAATATGTTAACTGAACTGTAAAGTACTCTAGAGGTTTCAACAGCAGCATAGATGAAGCAGAAGAAAGGATCAGCACTCTGGAAGACAGGGCAAGGTAATTCACCTAAACAGAGCAGTGAAAGGAAAAAGGAAGTAAGAATGAAGATAGCTTATGGGACCTGTGGGACAACATCAAGCAGAATAACATTCACATTATAGGGGTCTCAGAAGGAAAAGAGAGAGAGAGAAAGGCGAAGAAAAATAATTTGAAGAAATGATGGATGAAAACGCCCTTAACCTGTGGGAGGAAATAAATACCCAGGTCCAGGAAGCCCAGAGAGTTCTAAATAAAATAAATCCAAAGAGATCCACACCAAGGCACATTATAATTAAACTGTCAACAGTTAGATAATCTTTTTTGTTTTGTTTTGTTTTGTTTTTCATTTGAGAGTTATGTTTTATTCGGCAGACATACTTAGGTCTTCAAGCCCGGTAGGCAGCATCTCAAGTAACTCTGAGAAAACTGCTCTGAGGAGGCAAGGGGGGAGCTGGGATATATAGGAGTTTTAAAACAAAGGGCAGGTAGTAGGAGCAAAAGATTACTGTTAATAAAAGAAAACTAGATACCTCAAGTTAAGGAATTTAGCATTTCTATATGTATGGGAAGATGCAAGAGTCTGGGCTCACTGAAATCACTCCTTTGATATACACCTCAGCTATCTGGGGCCAGTATCCTGTTTTTTCACATCCTGAGTTTCCTCAGGGCTCGCTATCAGGAGTGGTTGCAGTCTGATGGATGCTAGATGGCGGGTATTTTTTGTTTACTTCCTGAGTTCCCTCAGGGCTCACCAGCTCACCATTGTCGGTGGTGGCTGCAATTGCTGGTGATTGTGACATCCTTTGTTTACTGATATGGTAGGCAGTATTTTATTTCTTGGTTCCTTCTCTTGGTTTGAAATTCGACCAATATTTGGGAGACATTTCATGACCAATTTTTGTCCCATGATGATGGGAGGCTCATCTCAGATCAGGCAAAAATTCTTGTTTATATTCCACCCCAGGTGCTAATTTCTGGATTAGGCCCTGTTGATAATTAAATATTCTCTGGATCCTCTATCTTACTTGTCTATAATGATCCAGGAAATGTTTTCCCTTGTTGCTTCTTCCCATACCTAGAATCACACTATTATAATTACATTATTAGAGTCATAAATGTGATCTATTTCCTCAAGGTGTTTAGCCATCATCAATTTTGTTGGAGGCCTGGTTGCACACTGGGTACTGTAAGAGACGACAATCTGATAAAATAGACAGGATATAAATAATGTATCTAGTAACATTGACAAAGTCATAGTGTAGTAGGGAGACAAAAATCATAAACAATTTGGAAACAAAGAACAAATTAAAATAATGATTAGTATAACTAGTTGTAATCCAGTTGCAATAAACCATCAAGTCCACAGGAGAGCCCGCTGGAGAAGCCAAACACTAACAGGATCAGGTAGAGAGAAAAAGATAAGTGTTTCATCCTTTTTTAAAAGGTATACTTTATCAACTTGTAGGTCATAGCATAAGAGCCAAGGTTTTTCTGGAAAACAAAGATTAAAGCTAGTATGTTTCCCAAAATGTCATAAAGTTATAAATTATATTCATCAGTTCATTCAGTCCCATGAAATTAATTCCTGTTAATCTGGATGAAGTCATAGTGTTTTCCATTAGTTTTGTCATTTATTACCCAATTCAGTGGTATTATCTAAAGGCTATCAAAAACTTATATTTGTTAAAAAGTCCTTTTTATGTGTCTTCTCGAAGATCTTAATTTTGTAAAAGCATCACTGTAAAATAATAATTGTCTATAAAGGTCAAAACTTAAAATAGAAAGGTTAAAGATTTCATTACAAAACAATTAGCAAGAAATGTGGATATTCCTGTGACATATAACATTTTAGGATAAAAACTAGAATTATAACTGATAACATTATATCAGGGCATATCAGATGTTAGAAATTCCATATAAATTTTGGAATACCTCTATTAATGACATTTATCTATACACTATAACCTAGGTCTCATCTCCAATCACTTGACAATGTTTTTCAAATAATTTCATATAGCAAATAAAGTTAATTAGTTTAACATTCCTCTCTGAGATGTCTCAGGGGTCCTTCAAAGCATCTGAGTTAGTTGGAGGCTAAAAGATCTTTAGTTGGATTTTGATATTTGGGAAGTTTATTAAAAATATCAAAAATGTTTTAAAACACAACAGGATCATAGGTCTCTTTGAAGCAATACTTATTCATTTAACCAAAGTCACAAAAAGTTGGAAGAAAAAACCAAATACAGATCACTTAAGGGCAGAGAACTCACACAATCTCTTATCAAAAAGGATCACCCTAAGAAATTTCCTTCAAATTCCAGTCTTGTACTCACTTAACAACAAAATCCATTTACTTATTTAACTTCAGTCTAAAATTAGTTAATCCTGACCATGAATAAAACTCCCCCCACCCCCCGAAAGGTTCTTTTCAACAAACTTCATCACTTTCTGTATCCATATTAGTTAGTCCTTCATTTTTGCATCCAAATATGACCAGCTCTAAGACATACTTTCTTTTCCCTCAAGAAAATGTAATTCCATTCCTCATACCTTCTTTTTTGAATGATTTTTATTTTATTTATTTTTTTATACAACAGATTCTTATCACTCATCAATTTAATACACATCAGTATATACATGTCAATGCCAATCACCCAATTCATCACACACACACCCAACCCCCCACCGTTTTCCCTGCTTGGTGTCAATATGTTTGTTCTCTACATCTGTGTCTCAATTTCTGCCCTGCAAACTGGTTCATCTGTACCACTTTTTCTAGGTTCCACATATATGCTTTAATATACGATATTTGTTTTTCTCTTTCTGACTTACTTCACTCTGTATGACAGTCTGTAGGTCCATCCACGTCTCAACAAATGACCCAATTTTGTTCCTTTTTATGGCTGAGTAATATTCCATTGTATATATGTACCACATCTTCTTTATCCATTCGTCTGTTGATGGGCATTTAGGTTGCTTCCATGACCTGACTATTGTGAATAGTGCTGCAATGAACATTGGGGTGCATGTGACTTTTTGAATTATGGTTTTCTCTGGGTATTACCCAGAAGTGGGATTATTGGGTTATATGGTAATTCAATTTTTAGTTCTTTAAGGAACCTCCATACTGTTCTTCATAATGGCTGTATCAATTTACATTCTCACCAACAGTGTAAAAGGGTACCCTTTTCTCCACACCCTCTGCAGCATTTGTTGTTTGTAGATTTTCTCATGATGCCCATTCTAACTGGTGGGCGGTGACAACTCATTGTAGTTTTTATGTACATTTCTCTAAGAATTAGTGATGTTGAGCAGCTTTTCTTGGGCTTCTTGGCCATCTGTATGTCTTCTTTGGAGAAATGTCTATTTACGTCTTCTGCCCATTTTTGGATTGGGTTGTTTTTTTTTTAATACTGAGTTGCATGAGCTGTTTATATATTTTGGAAATTAATCCCTTGTCCATTGATTCATTTGCAAATATTTTCTCCCATTCTAAGCGTTGTCTTTTCATCTTGTTTATGCTTTACTTTGCTGTGCAAAAGCTTTTAAGTTTCATTAGGTCCCATTTGTTTATTTTTGTTTTTATTTCCATTACTCCAGGAGGTGGATCAAAAAAGATCTTGCTGTGATTTACGTCAAAGAGTGTGCTTCCTAAGTTTTCCTCTAAGAGTTTTATAGTGTCCGGTCTTACATTTAGGTCTGTAATCCATTTTGAGTTTATTTTTGTGTATGGTGTTACGGAGTGATCTAATTTCATTCTTTTACATGTAGCTGTCCAGTTTTCCCAGCACCACTTATTCAGGAGACTGTCTTTTCTACATTGTTTATCCTTGCATCCCTTGTCACAGATTACTTGACCATAGGTGTGTGGGTTTATCTCTGGGCTTTCTATCTTGTTCCATTGATCTATGTTTCTGTTTTTGTGCCAGTACCATATTGTCTTGATTACTGTAGCTTTGTAGTATAGTCTGAAGTCAGGGAGTCTGATTTCTCCAGCTCCATTTCTTTCCCTCAAGACTGCTTTGGCTATTCGGGGTCTTTTGTGTCTCCATACAAATTTTTAGAGTTTTTGTTCTAGTTCTGTAAAAAATGCCATTGGTAATTTGATAGGGATTGCCTTGAATGTGTAGCTTGCTTTGGGTTGTATAGTCATTTTCACAATATTGATTCTTTTTTTTTTTTTTTTTTTTTACTTTTATTTTTTTATTTTACAAATTTAATCAGTTATACATATACATATGTTCCCATATCCACTCCCTTTTGCGTCTCCCTCCCACCCTCCCTATCCCACCCCTCCAGGCGGTCACAAAGAACCGAGCTGATCTCCCTGTGCTATGCGGCTGCTTCCCACTAGCTCTCTACCTTACATTTGGTAGTGTATATATGTCCATGCCGCTCTTTCACTTTGTCACAGCTTACCCTTCCCCCTCCCCATATCCTCAAGTCCATGCTCTAGTAGGTCTGTGTCTTTATTCCTGTCTTACCCCTATGTTCTTGATGACATTTTTTTCTTAAATTCCATATATATGTGTCAGCATACAGTATTTGTCTTTCTCTTTCTGACTTACTTCACTCTGTATGACAGACTCTAGGTCCATCCACCTCATTACAAATAGCTCAATTTCATTTCTTTTTATGGCTGAGTAATATTCCATTGTATATATGTGCCACATCTTCTTTATCCATTCATCCGATGATGGACACTTAGGTTGTTTCCATCTCCGGGCTATTGTAAATAGGGCTGCTATGAACATTTTGGTACATGTCTCTTTTTGAATTATGGTTTTCTCAGGGTATATGCCCAGTAGTGGGATTGCTGGGTCATATGGTAGTTCTATTTGTAGTTTTTTAAGGAACCTCCATACTGTTCTCCATAGTGGCTGTATCAATTCACATTCCCACCAGCAGTGCAAGAGTGTTCCCTTTTTTCCACACCCTCTCCAGCATTTATTGTTTCTAGATTTTTTGATGATGGCCATTCTGACCGGTGTGAGATGATATCTCATTGTAGTTTTGATTTGCATTTCTCTAATGAGTAAAGATGTTGAGCATCCTTTCATGTGTTTGTTGGCTGTCTGTATATCTTCTGTGGAGAAATGTCTATTTAGGTCTTCTGCCCATTATTGGATTGGGTTGTTTGTTTTTTTGCTATTGAGCTGCATGAGCTGCTTATAAATTTTGGAGATTAATCCTTTGTCAGTTGCTTCATTTGCAAATATTTTCTCCCATTCTGAGGGTTGTCTTTTGGTCTTGTTTATGGTTTCCTTTGCTGTGCAAAAGCTTTGAAGTTTCATTAGGTCCCATGTGTTTATTTTTGTCTTTATTTCCATTTCTCTAGGAGATGGGTCAAAAAGGATCTTGCTGTGATTTATGTCATAGAGTGTTCTGCCTATGTTTTCCTCTAGGAGTTTGATAGTGTCTGGCCTTACATTTAGGTCTTTAATCCATTTTGAGCTAATTTTTGTGTATGGTGTTAGGGAGTGATCTAATCTCATACTTTTACATGTCCCTGTCCAGTTTTCCCAGCACCACTTATTGAAGAGACTGTCCTTTCTCCACTGTACATTCCTGCCTCCTTTATCAAAGATAAGGTGACCATATGTCCGTGGGTTTATCTCTGGGCTTTCTATCCTGTTCCATTGATCTATCTTTCTGTTTTTGTGCCAGTACCATACTGTCTTGATTACTGTAGCTTTGTAGTATAGTCTGAAGTCAGGGAGCCTGATTCCTCCAGCTCCATTTTTCGTTCTCAAGATTGCTTTGGCTATTCGGGGTCTTTTGTGTTTCCATACAAATTGTGCAATTTTTTGTTCTAGTTCTGTGAAAAATGCCATTGGTAGTTTGATAGGTATTGCATTGAATCTGTAGATTGCTTTGGGTAGTAGAGTCATTTTCACAATGTTGATTCTTCCAATCCAAGAACATGGTACATCTCTCCATCTATTTGTATCATCTTTAATTTCTTTCATCAGTGTCTTATAATTTTCTGCATACAGGTCTTTTGTCTCCTTAGGTAGGTTTATTCCTAGATATTTTATTCTTTTTGTTGCAATGGTAAATGGGAGTGTTTCCTTGATTTCACTTTCAGATTTTTCATCATTAGTATATAGGAATGCCAGAGATTTCTGTGCATTAATTTTGTATCCTGCAACTTTACCAAATTCATTGATTAGCTCTAGTAGTTTTCTGGTAGCATCTTTAGGATTCTCTATGTATAGTATCATGTCATCTGCAAACAGTGACAGCTTTACTTCTTCTTTTCCCATTTGGATTCCTTTTATTTCCTTTTCTTCTCTGATTGCTGTGGCTAAAACTTCCAAAACTATGTTGAATAAGAGTGGTGAGAGTGGGCAACCTTGTCTTGTTCCTGATCTTAGTGGAAATGGTTTCAGTTTTTCACCATTGAGGACGATGCTGGCTGTGGGTTTGTCATATATGGCCTTTATTATGTTGAGGAAAGTTCCCTCTATGCCTACTTTCTGCAGGGTTTTTATCATAAATGGGTGTTGAATTTTGTCAAAAGCTTTCTCTGCATCTATTGAGATGATCATATGGTTTTTCTCCTTCAACTTGTTAATATGGTGTATCACATTGATTGATTTGCGTATATTGAAGAATCCTTGCATTCCTGGAATAAACCCCACTTGATCATGGTGTATGATCCTTTTAATGTGCTGTTGGATTCTGTTTGCTAGTATTTTGTTGAGGATTTTTGCATCTATGTTCATCAGTGATATTGGCCTGTAGTTTTCTTTCTTTGTGACATCCTTGTCTGGTTTTGGTATCAAGGTGATGGTGGCCTCGTAGAATGAGTTTGGGAGTGTTCCTCCCTCTGCTATATTTTGGAAGAGTTTCAGAAGGATAGGTGTTAGCTCTTCTCTAAATGCTTGATAGAATTCGCCTGTGAAGCCATCTGGTCCTGGGCTTTTGTTTGTTGGAAGATTTTTAATCACAGTTTCAATTTCAGTGCTTGTGATTGGTCTATTCATATTTTCTATTTCTTCCTGAGTCAGTCTTGGCAGGTTGTGCATTTCTAAGAATTTGTCCATTTCTTCCAGGTTGTCCATTTTATTGGCATAGAGTTGCTTATAGTAATCTCTCATGATCTTTTGTATTTCTGCAGTGTCAGTTGTTATTTCTCCTTTTTCATTTCTAATTCTATTGATTTGAGTCTTCTCCCTTTTTTTCTTGATGAGTCTGGCTAATGGTTTATCAATTTTGTTTATCTTCTCAAAGAACCAGCTTTTAGTTTTATTGATCTTTGCTATCGTTTCCTTCATTTCTTTTTCATTTATTTCTGATCTGATTTTTATGATTTCTTTCCTTCTGCTAACTTTGGGATGTTTTTGTTCTTCTTTCTCTAATTGCTTTAGGTGCAAGGTTAGGTTGTTTATTCGAGATATTTCCTGTTTCTTAAGGTGTGATTGTATTGCCATAAACTTCCCTCTTAGAACTGCTTTTGCTGCATCCCATAGGTTTTGGGTCGTCGTGTCTCCATTGTCATTTGTTTCTAGGTATTTTTTAATTTCCTCTTTGATTTCTTCAGTGATCACTTCGTTATTAAGTAGTGTATTGTTTAGCCTCCATGTGTTTGTATGTTTTACAGCTTTTTTCCTGTAATTGATATCTAGTCTCATAGCATTGTGGTCGGAAAAGATACTTGATACAATTTCAATTTTCTTAAATTTACCAAGGCTTGATTTGTGACCCAAGATATGATCTATCCTGGAGAATGTTCCATGAGCACTTGAGAAAAATGTGTATTCTGTTGTTTTTGGATGGAATGTCCTATAAATATCAATTAAGTCCATCTTGTTTAATGTATCATTTAAAGCTTGTGTTTCCTTATTTATTTTCATTTTGGATGACCTGTCCATTGGTGAAAGTGGGGTGTTAAAGTCCCCTACTATGATTGTGTTACTGTCGATTTCTCCTTTTATGGCTGTTAATATTTCCCTTATGTATTGAGGTGCTCCTATGTTTGGTGCATAAATATTTACAATTGTTATATCTTCTTCTTGGATTGATCCCTTGATCATTATGTAGTGTCCTTCTTTGTCTCTTCTAGTAGTCTTTATTTTAAAGTCTGTTTTGTCTGATATGAGAATTGCTACTCCAGCTTTCTTTTGGTTTCCATTTGCATGGAATATCTTTTTCCATCCCCTTACTTTCAGTCTGTATGTGTCTCTAGGTCTGAAGTGGGTCTCTTGTAGACAGCATATATATGGGTCTTGTTTTTGTATCCATTTAGCCAGTCTGTGTCTTTTGGTGGGAGCATTTAGTCCATTTACATTTAAGGTAATTATTGATATGTATGTTCCTATTCCCATTTTCTTAATTGTTTTGGGTTCGTTATTGTAGTTCTTTTCCTTCTGTTGTGTTTCTTGCCTAGAGAAGTTCCTTTAGCATTTGTTGTAAAGCTGGTTTGGTGGTGCTGAACTCTCTCAGCTTTTGCTTGTCTGTAAAGGTTTTAATTTCTCCATCAAATCTGAATGAGATCCTTGCTGGGTAGAGTAATCTTGGTTGCAGGTTTTTCTCCTTCATCACTTTAAGTATGTCCTGCCACTCCCTTCTGGCTTGTAGAGTTTCTGCTGAGAGATCAGCTGTTATCCTGATGGGGATTCCCTTGTGTGTTATTTGTTGTTTTTGCCTTGCTGCTTTTAATATGATTTCTTTGTGTTTAATTTTTGACAGTTTGATTAATATGTGTCTTGGTGTATTTCTCCTTGGATTTATTCTGTATGGGACTCTCTGTGCCTCCTGGACTTGATTAACTATTTCTTTTCCCATATTAGGGAAGTTTTCAACTATAATCTCTTCAAATATTTTCTCAGTCCCTTTCTTTTTCTCTTCTTCTTCTGGAACCCCTATAATTCGAATGTTGGTGCGTTTAATGTTGTCCCAGAGGTCTCTGAGACTGTCCTCTGTTCTTTTCATTCTTTTTTCTTTATTTTGCTGTGCAGCAGTTATTTCCACTATTTTATCTTCCACCTCACTTATCCGTTCTTCTGCCTCAGTTATTCTGCTATTGATCCCATCTAGAGTATTTTTTATTTCATTTATTGTGTTTTTAATCGATGCTTGATTCGTCTTTAGTTCTTCTAGGTCCTTGTTAACTGTTTCTTGCATTTTGTCTATTCTATTTCCAAGATTTTGGATCATCTTTACCATCATTATTCTGAATTCTTTTTCAGATAGACTGCCTATTACCTCTTCATTTGTTAGGTCTGGTGGGTTTTTATCTTGCTCCTTCTCCTGCTGTGTGTTTTTCTGTCTTCTCATTTTGCTTATGTTACTGTGTTTGGGGTCTCCTTTTTGCAGGCTGCAGGTTCGTAGTTCCCGTTGTTTTTGGTGTCTGTCCCCAGTGGCTAAGGTTGGTTTAGTGGGTTGTGTAGGCTTCTTGGTGGAGGGGACTACTGCCTGTGTTCTGGTGGATGAGGCTGGATCTTGTCTTTCTGGTGGGCAGGTCCACGTCTGGTGGTGTGTTTTGGGGTGTTTGCGGACTTTTTATGATTTGAGGCAGCCTCTCTGCTAATGGGTGGTGTTGTGTTCCTGTCTTGCTAGTTGTTTGGCATAGGGTGTCCAGCACTGTAGCTTGCTGGTCGTTGAGTGAAGCTGGGTGCTGGTGTTGAGATGGAGATCTCTGGAAGATTTTCGCCGTTTGATATTATGTGGAGCTGGGAGGTCTCTTGTGGACCAGTGTCCTGAAGTTCGCTCTCCCACCTCAGAGGCACAGCACTGACTCCTGGCTCCTCAATTTGGGATGATTTGTTGTCTATTCATGTATTCCACAGATGCAGGGTACATGAAGTTGATTGTGGAGCTTTAATCCGCTGCTTCTGAGGCTGCTGGGAGAGGTTTCCCTTTCTCTTCTTTGTTCTCACAGCTCCTGGGTCTCAGCTTTGGATTTGGCCCCGCCTCTGCGTGTAGGTCGCCGGAGGGCGTCTGTTCTTTGCTCAGACAGGACAGGGTTAAAGGAGCAGCCTCTTCGGGGACTCTGGCTCACTCAGGCCGGGCGGGAGGGAGGGGCACGGAGTGCGGGGCGTGCCTGTAGCGGCAGAGGTCGGTGTGATGTTGCACCAGCCCGGGGCGCGCCGTGCGTTCTCCCAGGGAAGCCGCCCCTGGATCCCGGGACCCCGGCAGTGGCAGGCTGCACAGGCTCCCGGAAGGGCGGTGTGGACAGTGTCCTGCGCTCGCACACAGGCTTCTTGGCGGCGGCAGCAGCAGCCCCAGCGTCCCACGCCCGTCTCTGGGCTCCGCGCTTTCAGCCGCGACTCGCGCCCGTCTCTGGAGCTCCTTTACGCGGCGCTCTTAATCCCCTCTCCTCGCGCACCAGGAAACCAAGAGGGAAGAAAAAGTCTCCTGCCTCTTCGGCAGCTCCAGAGTTTTCCCGGACTCCCTCCCGGCTAGCTGTGGCACATTAGCCCCCTTCAGGCTGAGTTCTCGCCGCCAGTCCCAGTCCTCTCCCTGCGCTCTGACCGAAGCCCGAGCCTCAGCTCCAGCGCCGCCCGCCCTGGCGGGGGAGCAGACAAGCCTCTTGGGCTGGTGAGTGCCGCTCGGTACCGCTCCTCTGTGCGGGAATCTCTCTGCTTTGCCCTACCCAGGTATGTGGGGAGTTTCTTGCCTTTTGGGAGGTCTGGGGTCTTCTGCCAGCGTTCAGTAGTTGTTCTGTAGGAGTTGTTGCACGTGTAGCTGTATTTCTGGTGTATCTGTGGGGAGGAAGGTGATCTCCGCGTCTTACTCTTCCGCCATCTTACCCGGAAGTGACAATATTGATTCTTACAATCCAGGAACATGGTATTTCTCTGCATCTATTTGTATCATCTTTAATTTCTTTCAACAGTGTCTTATAGTTTTCTGCATACAGGTCTTTTGTCTCCCTATGTAGATTTATTCCTAGGTATTTTATTCTTTTTGTTGCAATGGTAAATGGGAGTGTTTCCTTAATTTCTCTTTCAGATTTTTCATTATTAGTGTATAGGAATGCAAGAGATTTCTGTGCATTAATTTTGTATCCTGCTAATTTAGCAAATTCATTGATTAGCTCTAGTAATTTTCTGGTGGCATCATTAGCATTCTCTATGTATAGTACCATGTCATCTGAAAAGAGTGACAGTTTTGCTTCTTCTTTTCCAATTTTTATTTCTTTTTCTTCTCTGATTGCCATGGCTAGGACTTCCAAAAGTATGTTGACCAATAGTGGTGAGAGTGGACATTCTTGTCTTGTTCCTGATCTTAGAGGAAGCGCTTTCAGTTTTTCACCATTGAGAATGATGTTTTCTGTGGGTTTGTCGTATATGGCCTTTGTTATGGTGAGGTAGGTACCCTCTATGCCCACTTTCTGGAGAGTTTTTATCATAAACTGGTGTTGAATTTTGTGGAAAAACTTTTTTGCATCTATTGAGATGATCATATGTTTTTTATTCTTCAAATTGTTAATATGGTGTATCACATAGATTGATTTGCGTATATTGAAGAATCCTTGCATCCCTGAAATAAATCCCACTTGATCATTGTGTAGGATCCTTTTAATGTGTTGTTTAATTCTTTTTGCTAGTATTTTGTTGAGGATATTTGCTTCTATATTAATCAGTGATATTGGTCTGTAATTTTCTTTTTTGTAGCATATTTGTCTGGTTTTAGTATCAGTGTGATGGTGGCCTCAGAATGAGTTTGGGAGTGTTCCTTCCTCCACAAGCTTTGGGAAGAGTTTGAGAAGGATGGGTGTTAGCTCTTCTATAAAGGATTGATAGAATTTACCCGTGAAGCCTTCAGGTCCTGGACTTTGGCTTGTTGGAAGATTTTTAATCACAGTTTCAATTTCATTATTTACAATTGGTCTGTTCATTTATTCTATTTCTTCCTGGTTCATTCTTGGAAGGTTATACCTTTCTAAGAATTTGTCCATTTTTTCCAGGCTGTCCATTTTATTGGTATACAGTTGCTTGTAGTAGTCTCTTAGGATGCTTTGTATTTCTACAGTGTCTATTGTAACATATCCTTTTTCATTTCTAATTTTATTCATTTGAGTCCTCTCCCTTTTTTTCTTGATGAGTCTGGCTAATGCTTTATCAATTTTGTTTATCTTATCAAAGAACCAGCTTTTAGTTTTATTGATCTTTGTTATTCTTTTCTTTGTTTCTATTTCATTTATTTCTTCTCTGATCTTTATGATTTCTTTCCTTCTGCTAACCTTGGGTTTTGTTTGTTGTTTCTCTAGTTCCTTTAGGTGTAAGGTTAGATTTTGTAGTTGAGATTTTTATTGTTTCTTGAGGTATGCTTGTATAGCTATAAACTTCCCTCTTAGAACTGCTTTTGCTGCATCCCATAGATTTTGGATTGTCATGTATTCATTGTCATTTGTCTCTAGGTTGTTTTTTTTTTTTTCAGTATGTGGGCCTCTCACTGTTGTGGCCTCTCCCATTGTGGAGCACAGGCTCCAGATGTGCAGGCTCAGTGGCCATGGCTCACGGGCCCAGCCACTCCGTGGCATGTGGGATCCTCCCAGACTGGGGCACGAACCCGTGTTCCCTGCATTGGCAGGCGGACCCTCAACCACTGCAGCACGAGGGAAGCCCTCTAGGTATTTTTTGATTTCCTCTTTGATTTCTTCAGTGATCTCTTGGTTATTTAGTAACGTATTGTTTAGTTTCCATGTGTTTGTGTTTTTTTACATTTTTTCCCTGTAATTCATTTCTAATCTCACAGTGTTGTGGTCAGAAAAGATGCTTCATATGATTTCAATTTTCTTAAATTTACTGAGGCTTGATTTGTGACCCAAGATGTGATCTCTACTGGAGAATGTTCCATGCGCACTTGAGAAGAAAGTGTAATCTGCTGTTTTTGGATGGAATGTCCTATAAATATCAATTAAATCTATCACGTCTATGTGTCATTTAAAGCTTCTGTTTCCTTATTCATTTTCATTTTGAATGATCTGTCCATTGGTGTAAGTGAGGTGTTAAAGTCCCCCACTATTATTGTGTTACTGTTGATTTCCTGTTTTAAGGCTGTTAGCAGTTGCCTTATGTATTGAAGTGCTCCTTTGTTGGGTGCGTATATATTTATAATTGTTACATCTTCTTGTTGGATTGATCCCTTGATCATTATGTAGTGTCTTTCCTTGTCTTTTGTAACATTCTTTATTTTAAAGTCTATTTTATGAGTATTGCTACTCCAGCTTTCTTTTGATTTCCATTTGCATGGAATATCTTTTTCCATCCCCTCACTTTCAGTCTGTATGTGTCACTAGGTCTGAAGTGGGTCTCTTGTAGACAACATATAGATGGGTCTTGTTTTTGTATCCATTCAGCAAGCCTGTGTCTTTTGGATGGAACATTCAATGCATTCACGTTTAGGTAATTACCGATATGAATGTTCCTATGACTATTTTCTTAATTATTTTGGGTTTGTTTTTGTAGGTCCTTTTCTTCTTTTGTGTTTCCCACTTAGAGAAGTTCCTTTAGCATTTGTTGTAGAGCTGGTTTGGTGGTGATGAATGCTCTTAGCTTTTGCTTTTCTGTAAAGCTTTTGATTTCTCCATCGAATCTGAATGAGATCCTGGCTGGGTACAGTAATCTTGGTTGTAGGTTCTTCCCTTTCATCACTTTAAGTATATCATGCCACTCCCTTCTGGCTTGTAGTGTTTCTGCTGAGAAAATCAGCTGTTAACCTTGTGGGATTTCCCTTGTATTTTATTTGTCATTTTTCCCTTGCTGCTTTCAATAATTTTTCTTTGTCTTTAATTTTTGCTGTTGATTACTATGTGTCTCGGCATGTTTCTCCTTGCGTTTATCCTGTATGGGACTCGCTGTGCTTCCTCAACTTTGGTGGCTATTTCTTTTCCCATGTTAGGGAACTTTTCAACTATAATCTCTTCAAATATTTTCTTTGGTCCTTTCTCTCTCTCTTCTCCTTCTGGGTCCCCTATAATGCAAATGTTGTTGCATTTAATGTTGTCCCAGAGGTCTCATAGGCTGTCTTCATTTCTTTTCTTTCTTTTTTGCTTTTTCTGTTCTGCAGCAGTGAATTCCACCATTGTGTCTTCCAGGTCACTTATCTATTCTTCTGCCTCAATTATTTTGCTATTGATTCCTTCTAGTGTAGTATTCATTTCAGTTATTGTATTAGTCATCCCTGTTTGTTTGTTCTTTAATTCTTCTGAGTCTTTGTTAAACATTTCTTGCATCTTCTTGATCTTTGCCTGGATTCTTTTTCCGAGGTCCTGGATCATTTTCACTATCATTATTCTGAATTCTTTTTCTGCAAGTTTTCCTATCTCCACTTCATTTTGTTGCTTTTCTGGGGTTTTATCTTGTTTCTTCATCTGGTACATAGTCCTCTGCATTTTCATCTTGTCTATCTTTCTGTGAATGTGGTTTTTGTTCCACAGGTTGCAGGATTGTATTTCTTCTTGCTTCTGCTGTCTGCCCTCTGGTGGATGAGGCTATCCCTCATACCTTCTTTACTGAAAACATGCATTCTACTTTCTTATTCTATACTGAAATGTTTCCTTATTATTCCTATTAGTTTTGATTACATGTTTAAATTAGAATCTTCAACTTTTAAAAACCTTAATTTCCATTGAAAACTAAGAAGTAAGCAATTATGAACTGTCTTTTACATTAGCATTCTGTAGATTGGTGAACACAAATAGCAATGATAATTTCTAAAAAAACCCCAAAACATTCGTTTTCTTACAGAGAACATCTCAGGGTGGCACCAAACATATTCATTAATATCCTAAATACCTTTAGTTTCTCTGTTTAGTAATTGATGTCTCAGTATTTTATGTCAATAAACTTCCATCACTTCACTTAAATTAGCACAACTCTAGAACTTTATGTTACCAAATGTCAGGAGAGGACATTTTAATTAGACATTTCTCAAATATAATTGTTATTAAAGAGTTGACCCAAAAGCTCTTATCTCATTTACATTTACTTTAAAGTTTCATCATATCAAGTAATTTTTCTTGCACTAGATATAATAAGGGCTTATTTGACTTTTATTAAACCTAGGTACAATAAAGTTTTATATTTAATGTTGATGACTCTATAGACATGTCTATATTAATTAGATCAACAAAATTAATCTAACTTTAATATCAGGTATCAACTTAATATTACATACTTCCCAGTTTATATGAACCTGAAAGTCATTTTGGTGAGGTTTTTTTATATTTAATTTGTAAGTGCTTACTTTTAAGTTGAACTCTTTATAAATTGAATTTTGAAAATATTTTCCAGAGGTAGAGATATCTTGTATGTATAATGTGTACACAGACATATAAACAGGCAAAAGTAGAGATCTCATGGCCTCACTTAAAAAAAAACTTACTTATGAATCAGGTATTACAATATAAACTTACTAGTTTACAAAAACAGTTGGAATACATCAAAGTTTCTTGCTCAGATGACTAAGGCCTTACTATTTGTAAAGTTTGGCTGAGGGAGCATTCCCAGTGGTTTGAATTTTAAAACTGCCACTTTGTCACTGTTTTTCTTTGGTTTCTGGTTTTGCCTGATTGAGTTAGTTAGGCTCAGTCTCAGGTCCTTGTAACCTGTATTTACATTTCTGGTTTGTAGAGATTTGCAAGAGAAAGACAGCTGCTTTTATTTCAGCAGAGACCCGGTCTGTTGTCTAAATGATACTAAAAGTATTATTTGTCCAACTATATATTATATCAGTGAGAAGATTTCTAATGAAATTGAAATTTATGAGCTCTAAGTTCTAGAACTTTAGAGTTTAGTTTATCATGCCTTCAAAAACTTGTAGAAGGCATTGAGCTAGTCCTTGTTTTTGAGTTTACAAGTTAAACCCAGAGCAAAATCACTATTTTTATTTTTATTAGCCTTTGAATTTTAGTTCCCAGTTTTAATTTTTTGAATGTCTCAGGTACCCCTATTGGTTTCCTTTAGTATGTTTAATATTTCCTCAGGTGCAGATCTATATGCTTTGTATTATTATACCACATAGGGGAAGCATTCCCCAGAGAAACATGCCTATCCCAAAATATAATTAAACAAAAGAGATGTAACCATCTTATATAAAGCCCATTTAAATATACTAATTTTATACACTTTCATCTCAGTTCCATCAACTTTTAGACCTTTAGCTTTCATTAGGCTCCAATCAACAAGTTTTGATCTTACAGGAGGAGCTCTAGAAGTTTTTCTTTCTTTTTATTCCATGTCCATTTTATCTATTTTTATATAAAAAGTTCTGGGATCCCCAGAGGGGGGTTGAGCCGAAGAACTCAGGCTCTTTTGCCTAATTGTTGCCCCCAAATAATTGCTGCTCAGGTATCTCAGTGTATTTTTTTTTCAGTATATATATATACTGGGTAAATAGAGCCGACCTTTATGGCTTTTAATGTTGAGGACCAGTAGGGGGTCTCTTTTGGCCCATTTAACCTTTGGCAGTGTAATATGAAAACCTTGAGTTTTAATCATGCCTCTGTTTTATTTAGCCTATTTTAAATAACTATCTAAAGATTTATTTACTCATTTAAGATAAGTCCTTTTAAAAATTTCTACCTTGTTGGAAAAAGTATCTAGACTCTTCCTTACAAGTTATTTTTTCCTGTTAAAATTAATTATTTAAATGTTTTTATTAGCATCTGTAACACCCATTGAGGGGAAGCAAGTAAACCTTCCCAAACCGATTTTTCTTTATTTGATTTAAACTAAGGAAGTTCTTAGTTTGACCATTTTTGACCATATTTCTTTTTTCTACTTTTAATTTGATTTTTGTTTTTATAGGTACCAATAAAACAGCTGTTTATAATGACAGTACTCCAGAAATCCACCAAGTTAGAAGATTTTCCAATTTAAATGATCCATCATCATTTGGCCATTAATGAAATATTTTAATAGTGATTCAAACTAGTAAGACTTAAGAGGCTTCTCCATAAGAGAGTGGAAGAGGATGTCACCTAAGTGAGGTCTAGAGAGTTTACTCTCAAAAATAGTATGACAGAGGTCAAGTTGTCAAAACACATACACACATAACCCCCTAGGAAGATCAGGTAGAACTTTTACATATCAAAGACACAAGAGAAATGCAAGTCTCCCTAGAAGGCCTTTGTTTAAAGTCAGAATTTTGAAAATATATTTTTATCAAGCTGTTTTTTTAAACTTAAATTAGCTTCCTACACAATAAAAAAGCAAGATTTCTTTTAATTCCCAATTAAGTAAATACTTGTAAGTTTTGTACATAAACCTGGCTGGAGTATTAGTTGGAGGCTGGCAATCTGTCATTCCTTTATCTTTTGTTCTGAAAGCTTTATTTCCCATTCTGAGGATGGTTTGTCAAAATTAAAATTGCTGGTGACAATTGTGTAGTGGGCCAATGTGCTGCTTAAGAGCTTAACTCCTCTAGGTTTTGGACCCAGAGTTGTTTCAGCCCCCTTTTATGTTCCTCAGGTCCTCCCAGTGGTGTATAAGACTACCAGAGGTGCTTGGATTATGGAATGGCCAGTTATTTGTGTCCCCAGTTGAGAAGGTTGTTAATTAAAATGAGTTGTTTTCCTTATAGAGACAGCTGCACAACATGAGGTCTTGCCTTCACCACTCCTGCAAGTTTCTCAGTTGCCTGAGAAAGCTGTTGCTGGCCAGGAGGAGCCCCTTCTTCAGAGATCAGAAGCTCTCATAGGTTTTCAGTTTTATTTTGAAAAAGCCTATTAATGTAGCCAATTCAAGGAAAAACGACAGACCAGTATTCCCCCTAATTACTGAGTCCAACTTTGTTCAGTGTTTAACTGAGCAAAGTCTTCCAAGTCTTTAAACTGAGACTAAACCACTCAATGTCTAAGCTGAGTAAAATATTCCCAGTCCCTTTCACTGAGAATAACCTGTTCAGTGTCTAAACTGAGCAAAATCTTCCCAGTGTATTTTATACTGAGGATCAATCAGGTACTTCTTCTTGAAACTAAGTTTCAAGGATAAGCTACTTTTCCAGAGAGGAATTTAACACCACTGAATAAAACTTACAATCATCAATAACAGGAGATCCTAGAACCAGGAGAGACTCACTTAAATTCATCTATACTCCCTGAGGAGGCAGATGGGCACAAGAGGCCTCTGCTGGTACCAAAGTTCCAGATCCTCACAGAGTTCAGGTGAAGGAGAGAAGTCTGCTCTGGTCCATTCATCAGTCACCATAGCTGCCAGCTAAAAAAACATGTACACAATCTAAATGCTTAGAGTTATGTTTTATCCAATGGACATACTGAGGAATTCAAGCCCAGGAGGCAGCATCTAAAGTAACCCTGAGAAAACTGCTCCAAAACTTAGGGAATCCTAAAAACAGCAAGAGAATAGCAACTTGTTACATAAAAAGGAAGTGACATAAGAAAATCTGCAGATATTTTAGCAGAAAATTTGCATGCCAGATGAAATTGGCATGATATATTCAAAGCATTGAAAGGAAAAAATCTAACCAAGAACATCCTACATGTAAAGATTTGAAGTAGAGATAGTTTCCAGACAAGAAAGGATAAAATAGTTCACCACCACCAAATCAGCTTTATAGAAAATATTAAAAGTACTTCTTTAAACTGAAAAGAAATGACACTGCTAACTGAAAGGAAAAAAAATTATAAAACTGATAAGGGTAAAAAAACAGTAAAGTTAGTCTATTAATCACTTGTAAAGTTTGTATGAAGGTTAAAAGGCAAAAGTAGTAAAATTAATGAAAACTATAATAATTATTTAAGGACATATATAAAATAAAAAGATATAAAATGTGACATGAAAAACAAAATGAGGGGGTTAAAAATGTAGAGTTTTAGAATGAATTCAAATTTAAGTTGCTATCAGTACAAAATAAGATAGTTATATACATAAATTATTTATATGTGTACCTCAGGATAGTCACAAAGCCAAACCTATAGTAGATTCACTAAAGAAAATAGGAAAGAAATCTTAATATAATGCTAAACAATGTTATTAAATCTAAAGGGAAGATAGCAAGACAAGAAGAAAGAAACTACAAAAGTACTACCAAAACATTCAGAAAATATTGTACAGAATGACAATTAGTAAATATTATTAATAATAACTTTAAATATTAATAGATTAAATTCTCCAATCAAAAGACATAGAATGGCTGAGTGGAAAAAAAAAAGAAGACGTGTATATGCTGCCTACAAAAAACTTCACTTCAGATGTAAAAACACAAACAGACTAAAAGTGAAGTGGGGAGACCTTCAAGATGGTGCAGGAGTAAGATGTGGAGATCACCTTCCTGCTGAAAAATACATCAGAAATACATCTACATGTGGAACAACTCCTACAGAACACCTACTGAACACTTGCAGAATACCTCAGATTTCCCAAAAGGCAAGAGACTCCCCATGTATCTGGGTAGGGCAAAAGAAAATAGTAGAGAAAAAAGAATAGGGACAGAACCTGCACCTCTGAGAGGGATCTGTGAAGGAGGAAAAGTTCCCACACATTAGGAAACCCCTTCACTGGCAGAGATGGGGGGTGGCGGGGGGAAGCTTTGGAGCCATGGAAGAGACTGAAATAATAAGGCTGCACAGGGAAAAGTGGAGAGATTCCCACATAAAGGATCAGTGCTGACCAGAATTCACCAACCTGAGATGCTTCTCAGCTCACCCACCAGAGAGGGTGGAGTCTGGGAGCTGAGGCTCAGGCTTCGGAGGTCAGATGCCAGGGAGAGGACTGGGGTTGGCTGTGTGAACACAGCCTGAAGGGGGCTAGTCCAGTACAGCTAGCCGGGAAGGTGTCTGTGAAAATGTCTGGAACTGCCTAACCAGCAAGAGACCATTATTTTGGGGTGCGTGAGGAGAGGGGATTCACAGCACCACCTAAATGAGCTCCAGAGACAGTCATGAGCTGCGGCAATCAGCGCGGACAGCAGAGACAGGCATGAAATGCAAAGGCTGCTGCTTCAGCCACCAAGAAGCCTGTGTGCAAGCACAGGTCCCTATAAACATCTCCCCTCCCAGGAGCCTGTGCAACCTGCAAAGGCCAGTATCCCATGATCCAGGAACGACTTCCCCAGGAGAACATAGGGTGAGCCTTAGGCTGTTGCAATGTCACACTGGCCTCTGTCTCACAGGCTCATCCGGCATTCTCTACCCCTCGCTCCCCATGGCCTGAGTGAGCCAGAGCCTCCTAATCAGCTGCTACTTTAACCCTGTCCTGTCTGAGTGAAGAACAGATGCCCTAAGGTGACCTACATGCAGAGGCGGAGCCAAATCAAAAGCTGAACTCCAGGAGATGTGCAAACAAAGAAGAGAAAGAGAAATCTCTTTCAACAGACACAGGAGAGGTGGATTAAATCTCCACAATCAACTTCATATACCCTGCATCTGTGGAACACCTGAATAGACAATGAACCATCCCCAAATTTAGGTGATGGACTATGGAAACAACTGTAGACTTGGAGTTTGTTTTCTGCATCAAATTTTCCTCTGGTTTTATGTTTAGTGTAGTTTAGTATTTAGACTTTATAATCATTGGTAGTATTGTTTACTGATTTGGTTGCTCTCTTCCTTTTTTAATATACTGATATATATATATATATATATATTTTTTCCTTTCTCTCATTTTGTAAGTGTCAAAGTGGATGTATCTTTGTAATTTTATCTGTTTTGCTTTTACCATTTGTGCTAGTGTTATGTCTGTCCTTATTTTTTTCTATAGTTTATAGCACTTGTTATCAATGGTGTATTTGTCTTTTGGGTTGGTTGCTCTCTTTTATCTTTCCTTCTTTCTTTTAAATTACTTTCTAATTTTCTTATTTATAGTAATTCAAAAAATATTTACTTTAATTATTCTATTTTATTTTATTATTTTGTTCTTTCTACTTTTCTCCCTTGCTTCTGAGCCATGTGGCAGACAGGGTCTTGGTGCTCTGGCCAGGTGTCAGTCCCCTGCCTCTGAGGTGGGATAGCTGAGTTCAGGACATTGGTCGACCAGACACATCCAAGCTCCACATAATATCAAATGGTGAAAGCTCTCACAGAGATCTCCATCTCAACGCTAAGACCCAGCTCCACTCAATGACCAGCAAGATACAGTGCTGGAAACCCGATGTCAAACAACTATCAAGACAGGAACACAAACCCACACATTAGCAGAGGGGCTGCCTAAAATCATAAGAAGGTCACAGACACCCTAAAACAAACCACTGGACGTGGTCCTCCCCACCAGAAAGACAAGATCCAGCCTCATACATGAGAGCACAGGCACCAGTCCCCTCGACAAGGAAGCTTACACAACTCACTGAAACAACCTCATACACTGGGGGGGGGCAGACACCAAAAACAATGAGAACTATGAACCTGCAACCTGAGAAAACGAGACCCCAAACACACTAAGGAAGGAAAATGAGAAGACAGAGAAATACAGAACAGATGAAGGAGCAAGGTAAAAACCTACCGGACTGGAGAGAGGGGAAGATGGCTGAAGAGTAAGACACAGAGATTACCGTCCTCCCCACAGATACACCAGAAATTCATCTACACATAGAACAATTCCTATAGAACACCTACTAAACGCTGGCAGAAGACCTCAGACACCCCAAAAGGCAAACTCCCCACATACCTGGGTAGGGCAAAAGAAATAAGAATAAACAGACAAAAGAATATGGACGGAACCTGCACCAGTGGGAGGGAGCTGTGAAGGAGGAAAGGTTTCCACAAACTAGGAAACCTCTTCATGGGCAGAGGCTGCGGGTGGCAGAGGGAGAAAGCTTCGGAGTAGCGGAAGAGAGCACAGCAACATGGGAGCAGAGGGCAAAGTGGAGAGATTCCTACACAGAGGATCGGTGTCGACCGGCACTCACCAGCCAAGAGGCTTGTCTGCTCGGCTGCTGCGGCGGGCGGGGCTGGGAGCTGAGACTCGGGTTTTGGGCTTTGGTCGGAGCGCAGGGAGAGGACTGGGGTTGGCAGCATGAACACAGCCTGAAGGGGTTAGTGAACCACGGCTGGCTGGGAGGGAGTCCGGGAGAAAGTCTGGACCTGCCGAAGAGGCAAGAGATATTTTCTTCTCTCTTTGTTTCCTGGTGTGCAAGGAGAGGGGATTAAGAGCGCTGCTTAAAGGAGCTCCAGAGATGGGCGTGAGCCACGGCTAAAAGTGCGGACCCTAGAGACAGGTGTGGGATGCTGGGGCTGCTGCTGCCACCGCCAAGAGGCCTGTGTGTGAGTGCAGGTCACTGTCCACACACCCTTTCTGGAGAGCCTGTGCAGCCTGCCACTGCCAGGGTCCAGGGATCCAGGGATGGCTTCCCCAGGAGAACGCATGGCAGGCCTCGGGCTGGTGCAATGTCATGCCAGCCTCTGCCGCCGGAAGCTCACCCCGCACTCCATACCCATCCTACCCCCTGGCCTGAGTGAGCCAGAGTCTCCAAAGCACCTGCTCCTTTAACACCGTCCTGTCAGAGCAAAGAACAGACGCCCTCTGGCAACCTACATGCAGAGGCGGGGCCAAATCCAAAGCTGAGACCTGGGAGCTGTGAGAATATAGAAGAGAAACGGAAATCTCTCCCAACAGTTTCAGAAGCAGTGGATTAAAGGTTCACAACCAACTTTATGTACCCTGCAACTGTGGAATACATTAATAGACAAGGAATCATCCCACATTGAGGAGCTGTGTGGATGAAATGCTCTTGGTGCTGCAGCCAGGAGTCAGTGCTATGCCTCTGAGGTGGGAGAGACAACTTCAGGACAATGGTTCACAAGAGAACTCCCAGCTCCACATAATATCCAATGGTGAAAATCTCCCAGAAATCTCCATCTTAACACCAGCACCCAGCTTCACTCAACGACTAGCAAATCACAGTGCTGGACACCCTATGCCAAACAACTAGCAAGACAGGAACAGAACACCACACATTAGCAGAGACGTTGCCTAAAATCATAATAAGGCCACAGACACTCCAAAACACACCACCAGACGTGGACCTGTCCACCAGAAAGACAGGATGGAGCCTCATCCACCAGAACACAAGCACCAGTATCCTCCAACAGGAAGCCTACACAACCCACTGTAAAAACCTTAGCCACTGGCGACAGACACCAAAAACAATGGGAGCTATGAACATGCAGCCTGCAAAATGGAGACCACAAACAGAGTAAGATAAGCAAAATGAGAAGACAGAAAAACACACAGCAGGTGAAGGAGCAAGATAAAAACTCACAAGACCTAACAAATGAAGAGGAAATAGGCTGTCTACCTGAAAAAGAATTCAGAATAATGATAGTAAAGATGATCCAAAATCTTGGAAATGGAATGGACAAAATGCAAGAAACAGATAACAAGGACCTAGCAGAACTAAAAATGAATCAAGCAACAATGAGCAACACAATAAATGAAATTAAAAATACTCTAAATGGGATCAAGAGCAGAATAACTGAGGCAGAAGAACGAATAAGTGACGTGGAAGATAAACTAGTGGAAATAAGAGCAGCAGACCAGAATAAAGAAAAAAAGAATGAAAAGAACTGAGGACAGTCTCAGAGACCTCTGGAACAACATTAAACGCACCAACATTCGAATTATAGGGGTTCCAGAAGATGAAGAGAAAAAGAAAGGGACTGAGAAAATATTTGAAGAGATTATAGTTGAAAACATCCCTAATATGGGAAAGGAAATACCGAATCAAATCCAGGAGGCACAGAGAGCACCATACAGAAAAAATCCAAGGAGAAACAGGCCAAGACACATATTAATCAAACTGTCAAAACTTAAACACAAAGAAAACATATTAAAAGCAGCAAGGGAAAAACAACAAATAACACACAAGGGAATCCCAGTCAGGTTAACAGCTTATCCTTCGGCAGAAACTCTACAAGCCAGAAGGGAGTGGCAGGACATATTTAAAGTGATGAAGGAGAAAAACCTGCAACCAAGATTAATCTAACCAGCAAAGATCTCATTCAGGTTTGATGGAGAAATTAAAAGTCTTACAGACAAGCAAAAGCTTAGAGAGTTCAGCACCACCAAACCAGCTTTACAACAAATGCTATAGGAACTTCTCTAGGCAAGAAACACAACAGAAGGAAAATACCTACAATAAAAAACCCAAAACAATTAAGAAATAGGAATAGGAACATACATATCGATAATTACCTTGATGTAAAGGGAATAAATGCTCCCACCAAAAGACACAGATTGGCTGAATGGATACAAAAAAAGACACATATATATGTTGTCTACAAGAGACCCACTTCAGACCTAGAGACACATACAGACTGAAAGCAAGGGGATGGAAAAAGATATTCCATGCAAATGGAAATCAAAAGAAAGCTGGAGTAGCAATTCTTATATCAGACAAAATAGACTTTAAAATAAAGACTACTAGAAGAGACAAAGAGACATAATGATCAAGGGATGGATCCAAGAAGAAGATATAAGAATTGTAAATATTCATGCACCTAACGTAGGAGCACCTCAATACATAAGGCAAATACAAATGGCCAAATCAGGGGAAATCGACAGTAACACACTCATAGTAGGGGACCTCAACACCCCACTTTCAACAATGGAGAGATCATCAAAAATAAAAATAAATAAGGAAACACAAGCTTTAAATGATACATTAAAGAATATGGAATTAACTGATATTTATAGGACATTCCATCCAAAAACAACAGAATACACATGTTTCTCAAGTGCCCATGGAACATTCTACAGGATACATCATATCTTTGGTCACAAATCAAGCCTTGGTAGACTTAAGAAAATTGAAATTGTATCAAGTATCTTTTCCGACCACAGTGCTATGAGACTAGATATCAATTACAGGAAAATATCAGTAAAAAACACAAACACATGGAGGTTAAGCAATACACTACTTAATAACGAAGTGATCACTGAAGAAATCAAAGAGGAACTAAGAAAATACCTAGAAACAAATGAAAATGGAGACACGATGACTCAAAACTTATGGGATGCAGCAAAAGCAATCCTAAGAGGTAAGTTTATAGCAATACAATCCCACCTTAAGAAACTGGAGGGCCTCCCTGGTGGCGCAGTGGTTGAGAGTCCGCCTGCCGATGCAGGGGATACGGGTTCGTGCCCCGATCTGGGAGGATCCCATATGCCGCGGAGTGGCTGGGCCCGTGAGCCATGGCCGCTGGGCCTGCGCATCCGGAGCCTGTGCTCCGCAACGGGAGAGGCCACAACAGTGAGAGGCCCGCATACCGCAAAAAGAAAAAAAAAAAAAAAAGAAAAAAGAAACTGGAAACATCTCGAGAAAACAACCTGACCTTGAACCTAAAGCAATTAGAGAAAGAAGAACAAAAATCCCGCAAAGTTAGCAGAAGGAAAGAAATCATAAAGATCAGATAAGAAATAAATGAAAAAGAAATGAAGGAAATGATAGCAAAGACCAATAAAACTAAAAGATAGTTCTTTGAGAAGATAAACAAAATTGATATACTATTAGCCAGACTCATCAATAAAAAAGTGAGAAGACTCAAATTAATAGAATTAGAAATGAAAAAGGAGAAGTAACAAATGCCACTGCAGAAATACAAAAGCTCATGAGAGATTACTACAAGAAACTCTATGCCAATAAAATGGACAATGTGGAAGAAATAGACAAATTCTTAGAAATGAACAACCTGCCAAGACTGAATCAGGAAGAAATAGAAAATATGAACAGATGAATCACAAGCACTGAAATTGAAATTGTGATTAAAAATCTTTGAACAAACCAAAACCCAGGACCAGATGGCTTCACAGGTGAATTCTATCAAACATTTAGAGAAAAGCAAACACCTATCCTTCTCAAACTCTTCCAAAATATAGCAGAGGGAGGAACACTCCCAAACTCATTCTACAAGGCCACCATCACCTTGATACCAAAACCAGACAAGGATGTCACAAAGAAAGAAAACTAAAGGGCAATATCACTGATGAACAAAGATGCAAAAATCCTGAACAAAGTACTAGCAAAGAGAATCCAACAGCACATTAAAAGGATCATACACTATGATCAAGTGGGGTTTACTCCAGGAATGCAAGGATTTTTCAATATACGCAAATCAATCAATGTGATATACCATATTAACAAATTGAAGGAGAAAAAACATGATCATCTCAATGGATACAGAGAAAGCTTTTGACAAAATTCAAAACCCATTTATGATAAAAAACCCTGCAGAAAGTAGGCATAGAGGGAACTTTGCTCAGAATAATAAAGGCCATATATGACAAAACAACAGCCAACATCGTCCTCAATTGTGAAAAACTGAAACCATTTCCACTAAGATCAGGAACAAGACAAGGTTGCCCACTCTCACCACTCTTATTCAACACAGTTTTGGAAGTATTAGCCACAGCAATCAGAGAAGAAAAGGAAATAAAAGGAATCCAAATCAGAAAAGAAGAAGTAAAGCTGTCACTCTTTGCAGATGACACGATAGTATACATAGAGAATCCTAAGAATACTACCAGAAAATTACTAGAGCTAATCAATGAATTTGGTGAAGTAGCAGGATACAAAATTAATGCACAGAAATCTCTGGCGTTCTTATACACAAATGATGAAAAATCTGAAAGTGAAATCCAGGAACCACTCTCATTTACCATTGCAACAAAAAGAATAAAATATCTACAAATAAACCTACCTAAGGAGACAAAAGATCTGTATGTAGAAAATTATAAGACACTAATGAAAGAAATTAAAGATGATTCAAATAGATTGAGAGATATACCATGTTCCTGGATTGGAAGAATCAATATTGTGAAAATGACTCTACTGCACAAAGCAATCTACAGATTGAATGCAACACCTATCAAACGACCACTGGCATTTTTCACAGAACTAGAACAAAAAATTTCAAAATTTGTAAGGAAAAATAAAAGACCCCGAATAGCCAAAGGAATCTTGAAAACGAAAAATGGGGCTATAGGAATCAGGCTCGATGACTTCAGACTATACTACAAAGCTACAGTAATCAAGACAGTATGGTACTGGCACAAAAACAGAAAGATAGATCAATGGAACAGGATAGAAAGCACAGAGATAAACACATGCACATATGGTCACCTTATCTTTGATAAAGGAGGCAGGAATGTACAGTGGAGAAAGGACAGCCTCTTCAATAAGTGGTGCTGGGGAAATTGGACAGGGACATGTAAAAGTATGAGATTAGATCACTCCCTAACACCATACACAAAAATAAGCTCAAAATGGATTAAAGACCTAAATGTAAGGCCAGAAACTATCAAAATCTTAGAGGAAAACATAGGCAGAACACTCTATGACATAAATCACAGCAAGATCCTTTTGGCCCCACCTCCTAGAGAAATGGAAATAAAAACCAAAATAAACAAAAGTGTTCAAATGAAACTTCAAAGCTTTTGCACAACAAAGGAAACCATAAACAAGACCAGAAGACAACCCTCAGAATGGAAGAAAATATTTGCAAATGAAGCAACTGACAAAGGATTAATCTCCAAAATTTATAAACAGCTCATGCAGCTCAATAGCAGAAAAACAAAAAACCCAATCCAAAAATGGGCAGAAGACCTAAATAGACATTTCTTCAAAGAAGATATACAGACTGCCAACAAGTACATGAAAGAATGCTCAACATCATTAATCATTAGAGAAATGCAAATCAAAATTACAATGAGATATCATCTCACACCAGTCAGAATGGCCATCATCAAGAAATCTAGAAACAATAAATGCTGGAGAGGGTGTGGAGAAAAGGGAACCCTCTTTCACTGCTGGTGGGAATGTGAATTGGTACAGCCACTATGGAGAACAGTATGGAGGGTCGTTAAAATTCTACAGATAAATCTACCATATGGCCCAGTAATCCCACTATTGGGCATATACCCTGAGAAAACCATAATTCAAAAAGAGGCATGCACCAAAATGTTCATTGCAGCTCTGTTTACAATATCCCAGAGAAGGAAAGAACATAAGTGTGCATCATCTGATGAATGAATAAAGAAGATGTGGCACATATATACAATGGAATGTTACTCACCCATAAAAAGAAATGAAATTGAGCTATTTGTAATGAGGTGGATAGAACTAGAGTCTGTCATACAGAGTGAAGTAAGTCAGAAAGAGAAAGACAAATACTGTATGCTAACAGAGATATATGGAATTTATGAAAAAAGGAAATGTCATGAAGAACCTAGGGGTAAAACAGGAATAAAGACACAGTTCTACTTGACAATGTACTTGAGGATATGGGGAGGGGGAAGGGTAAGTTGTGACAAAGTGAGAGAGAGGCATGGACATATATACATGACCAAATGTAAGGTAGATAGCTAGTGGGAAGCAGCTGCAAAGCACAGGGAGATCAGCTCGGTGGTTTATGACCACCTGGAAAGGTGGGATAGGGAGCTTGGGAGGGAGGGAGACGCAAGAGGGAAGGGATATGGGAACAGATGTATATGTATAACTGATTCACCTTGTTATAAAGCAGAAACTGAAAAAAATAAAATAAAATAAATAACCTACCAGACCAAAAAATGAAGATGAAATAAGCAGTCTACCTGAAAAAGAATTCAGAGTAATGATAGTAAAGATGATACAATGTCTTGGAAACAGAATGGAGAAAATACAAGAAACGTTTAACAAGGATCTAGAGGGGTAAAGAGCAAACAAACAATGATGAACAACACAATAAATGAAATTTAAAATTCTCTAGAAGGGATCAATAGCAGAATAACTGAAGCAGAAGAACGAATAAGTGACCTTAAAGAGAAAATAGTGGAAATAACTACCACAGAGCAGAATAAAAAAAAATAATGAAAAGAATTCAGGACAGTCTCAGACACATTGAGGATGACATTAAATGCACCAACATTTGAATTATAGGGGTCCAGAAAAAGAGAAAAAACGAAAGTGTCTGAGAAAATATTTGAAGAGCTTATAGGTGAAAACATCCTTAATATAGGAAAGGAAATAATTAATCAAGTCCAGGAAGCACAGAGAGTCCAATACAGGATAAACACAAGGAAAACCATGTTAAGACAATATTAATCAAAATATTAAAAATTAAATACAAAGCAAAAATATTAAAAGCAGCAAGGGAAAAACAACAAATAACACACAAGGGTATCCCCCTAAGATTAACAGCTGATCTTCCAGCAGAAACTCTGCAAGCCAGAAAGGAGTGGAAGGACATATTTAAAGTGATGAAAGGGAAAAACCTACAACCAAGTTTACTCTACCCAGCAACGATCTCATTCAGATTCGATGGAGAAATTAAAACCTTTACTGACAAGCAAAACTAAGATAATCCAGCACCACCAAAACAGCTTTACAACAAATGCTAAAGGAATTTCTCTAGGCAGGAAACACAATAGAAGGAAAAGACCTACAATAACCAAGCAAAAACAATTAAGAAAATGGTTTTAAGGAACATAAATATCAAAAATTACTTTAACTGTAAATGGATTAAATGCACCAAACAAAAGACATAGACTGGCTGAATGGATACAAAAACAAGACCCATATATATATTGTCTACAAGAGACCCACTTCAGACGTAGGGACATATACAAACTGAAAGTGAGGGAATGGAAAAAGATATTCCATGCAAATGGAAACCAAAAGAATGCTGGAGTAGCAATTCTCATATCAGGGAAAATAGACTTTAATATAAAGACTATTACAAGAGACACGGAAGGACACTACATAATGATCAAGGGATCAATCCAAGAACAATATATAACAATTGTAAGTATTTATGCACCCAACATAGGAGATCCTGAATGTATAAGGCAAATGTTAACATCCATAAAAGGGGAAATTGACAGTAACACAATCATAGAAGAGGACTTTAACACCCCACTTTCACCAATGGACAGATGATCCAAAATGAAAGTAAATAGGGAAACACATGCTTTAATTGATACATTAAACAAGATGGAATTATTTGATATTTTTAGGACATTCCATCCATAAAAACATAATACACTTTATTTTTCAAGGGCTCATGGAACATTCTCTAGGATAGGTCATATCTTGGGTCAAAAAATAAAACCTTGGTAAATTTAGGAAAATCTAACTCATATCAAATACCTATGCAAACCACAATGTTATGTGACTACTTATCAATTACATGAAAAAATCTGTAAAAAATACAAACATATGGAGGCTAAACAATACACTACTAAAAACCAAGAGATCACTGAGGAAATCAAAGAAGTATTCAGAAAATACCTAGAAAAAAATGACAATGAAAAAATGGCAACCCAAACCTATGGGATGTAGCAAAATCAGTTCTAAGAGGGAAGTTTATAGCAATACAATCCTAGCTCAAGGAAAAAGAAACATCTCAAATAAACAAACTAACCTTACACCAGAAGCAATTAGAGAAAGAAGAACAAAAGAACCTCAAAGTTAGCAGAAGGAAAGTAAACATAAAGTCAGATCAGAAATAAATGAATGAGAAATGAAGGAAATGATAGCAAAGATCAATAAAACTTAAAGCTGGTTCCTTGAGTAGATAAACAAAATTGATAAATCATTATCCAGAATTATCAAGAAAAAAAGGGAGAATACTCAAATCAAAAAATTAGAAATGAAAAAGGAGAAGGAACAGATGACCCTGCAGAAATTCAAAGGATCATGAGAGATTACTACAAGCAAATATATGCCAATAAAATGGACAACCTGGAAGAAATGGATAAATTCTTAGAAAAACAAAACTTTCTGAGACTGCACAAGGAAGAAATAGAAAATATAATCAGACCAATCACAAGCACTGAAATTAAGATTTTGACTAAAAATCTTCCAACACACAAAAGCCCAGGACCAGATGGCTTCACAGTGATATTCTACCAAATATTTAGAGAAGAGCTAACACCTCTCCTTCAATCTCTTGCAAAATATATCGAGGGAGGAACACTCCCAAACTCATTCTATTAAGCAAACATCACCCTGATACCAAAACCAGACAAGGATATCACAAAGAAAGGAAACTACAGGCCAGTATGATTGATGATTATAGATGAAAAATCCTCAACAAAATACTAGCAAACAGAATCCAACAGCACATTAAAAGATCATACACCATGGTCAAGTGGGGTTTATCCGAGGAACATAAGGATCCTTCAGTATACACAAATCAATCAATGTGAGGCACCATATTAACAAATTGACTGAGTAAAACCATATGATCATCTCAATGGATGCAGAGAAACTTTCAAAAAAACTCAACATCAATTTATGAAAAAATTCCTCCAGAAAGTAGGCATAGAGGGAACTTTCCTCAACATAATAAAAGCCATATATGACAAACCCACAGCCAACATCATTCTCAATGGTGAAAAACTGAAAGCATTTCCACTAAGAACAGAAAGAAGACAAGTTTGTCTACTCTCACCACTCTTATCCAACATAGTTTTGGAAGTTTTAAACACAGCAATCAGAGAAGAAAAATAAATAAAAGGAATACAAATAAATAAAGAAGTAAATCTGTCACTGTTTGCAGATGACATAATACTATACATAGAGAATCCTATGGGTGCTACCAGAAAACTACTAGAGCTAATCAATGAATTGGTAAAGTAGCAGGATACAACATTAATGCACAGAAATCTCTTGCACTCCTGTAAACTAATGATGAAAAGTCTGTAAGAGAAATTAAGGAAACACTCCCATTTACCAATGCAACAAAAAGAATATAATACCTAGGAATAAAGGTACCAAAGGAGACAAAAGACCTGTATTAAGAAACTATAAGACACCGATGAAAGAAATTAAAGATGATACAACCAGATGGAGAAATATACCATGTTCTTGGATTGGAAGAATCAACATTGTAAAAATGACTCTTCTACCTAAAGCAGTCTACAGATTCAATGTAATCCCTATCAAACTACCAATGGCAGTTTTCACAAAACTAGAACAAAATATTTCACAAGTTGTATGGAAACACAAAACACCTTGAATAGCCAAATCCATCTTGAGGAAGAAAAACAGAGATGGGGGAATCAGGCTCGCTGACTTCAGACTACACTACAAAGCTACAGTAATCAAGACAGTATGGTACTGTCACAAAACCAGAAATATAGATCAATGGAACAGGATAGAAAGCCCAGAGATAAACCCAAACATATATGGTCACCTTGACTTTGATAAAGGAGGCAGAATTTACAAGGGAGAAAAGAGTGCCTCTTCAATAAATGGTGCTGAGAAAACTGGACAGCTACATGTTAAAGAATGAAATTAGAACACTCCCTAATATCATATGCAAAAATAAACTCAGAATGGATTAAAGACTTAAATGTAAGGCCAGACACTATAAAACTCTTATAGGAAAACATAGGCAGAATACTTTATGACATACATCGCAGCAAGATCCTTTTTGACCCACCTCCTAGAGAAATGGAAATAAAACCAAAAATAAAAAAATTGGACCTAATGAAACTTAAAAGCTTATGCACAGCAAAGGAAACCAGAAAGAAGACGAAAAGGCAACCCTCAGAATGGTAGAAAGTATTTAGAAATGAAGCCACTGACAAAGGATGTTTCTCCAAAATTTACAAGCAGCTCATGCAGCTCAGTATCAAAAAAAAACCACACAGCCTAATCCAAAAACGGGCAGAAGACCTAAAGAGACATTTCTCCAAAGAAGACATAAAGATTGCCAACCAACACATGAAAAGATGCTCAACATCACTAATCATCAGAGAAATTTAAATCAAACTACAATGAGGTATTACCACACACCAGTCAGAAAGGCCATCATCAAAAATCCTAGAAAGAATAAATGCTGGAGAGGGTGTTGATAAAAGGGAACCCTCTTGCACTGTTGGTGGGAATGTAAATTGATACAGCCACTATGGAGAACAGTATGGATGTTCCTAAAAAATGTAAAAATATAACTACCATACAACCCAGCAATCCAACTACTCGGCATATACCGTAAGAAAACCATAATTCAAAAATAATCATCTACCACAATGTTAATTGCAGCTCTATTTACAATAGCCAGGACATGGAAGTAACCTATGTGTCCAGCGACAGATGAATGGGTAAAGAAGATGTGGCACATATATACAATGGAATATTACTCAGCCATAAAAAGAAACGAAATTGAGTTATTTATAGTGAGGTGGATGGACCTAGTGTGTGTCATACAGAGTGAATTAAGTCAGAAAAAAAACAGATGTCTTATGCTAACATATATATATGGAATCTAAATGAAAAAAAAATTGTTCTGAAGAACATAGGGGCAGTACAGGCATAAAGACACAGATGTAGAGAATGGACTTGAGGACACAGGCAGGGGGATGGGTAAGCTGGGATGAAGTGAGAGAATGGCATGTACATATATACACTACCAAATGTAAAATAGATAGCTAGTGGGAAACAGGCACATAGCACAGGGAGATCAGCTTGGTGCTTTGCGACCACCTGTAGGTGTGGGATAGGGAGGGTGTGAGGGATATGCAAGAGTGAGGAGATATGGGGATGTATGTGTATGTATAGCTGGTTCACTTTGTTATAAAGCAGAAACTAACACACACTCAAAAATAAAAAGTCAAAATTAAATTAATAAAATAAAAAAGTGATGGGATGCAAAAATATATATCATGCCATTGGAAATGAAAAGAAAGGTGAGGTAGGTATACTCATCTCAGACAAAATAGACTTTAAACAAGCACGTAGTAAAAGACCAAAATGGCATTACATAATGATAAAGGAGTAAGTCAAAGTAGAAGACACAATATTTTAAAATATATATGCACCCAATATAGGAGCACCACAGTATGTAAAGCACATATTAACTGACCTAAAGGGAGAATTTGACATTGATTTATTAATAGAAGGTGACTTTAACATCCCCCTTACATCAATGGATAAAGGATCCAGACAGAAAATCATTAAGTAAACACCAGCCGTAAATGACACATTAGAATGGATTGAATTAATAGTTATATACAGAACATTCTATCAAAAGCAGCAGAATACACATTATTCTAGTACACAGTGAACATTCTTCACATTATATCACACGTTGTGCTGCAAAACAAGTCTTAATAAACCCAAGAAGACTGAAATCATATCATGCATCTTTTGGGACAACTGTGGCATAAAACTAGAAATCAATTATATGAAAAAAGCTTTAAAAATCACCAGTATGTGGAGATTAAAAACATGCCTGAAAAATGTAGCAAAAAGGAGAAATCTAAAGGTATCCAGAGACAAATGAAAATGGTCATATGACATACCAAAATATGTTAGATGCAGCAAAAGCAGTTCTTAGAGGGAAGTTTGTAGAAATACAGGACTACCCCAAGAACCAAGAAAAATCTCAAATAAATAATCTAATTTTAGACCTAAAGAACTTGGGAAAACAAAAAGAACAAATGAAGTCCAGAGTTAGTGGAGGAAGGAAATAATAAAAATTAGAGCTGATATAAATGCAATAGAGCCTAAAAAGAGAATAGAAAGTATCAATAAAACTATGAACTGTTTTTTGAAAAGCTAAACAAAATAGATAACTCATTAGCTAGACTTACTAAGAAAAAAGATAGAAGGCTCAGATAAATAAGACCAGAAAAGAGGAGAAATTACAATGGATATCACAGCAATACAAAAGATTACAAGAGAATATTATGAACAGCTATAAGTCAACAAACTGGACAACCTAGAAGAAATGGATACATTCTTAGAAACATAATCTTCATGACTGAATCACGAAGAAATAGAATATAAATATACTGATTTATAAGGAGATTGAATCAGTAATGAAAAGCCTCCCAGCAAACAAAAGTCCAGGACCAGATGGCTTCACTGGTGTTTTCTACCAAACGTGTAAAGTCTCAAAGTCTTCAAAAATGAAGAGGAGGGAACACTTTCAAGCTCATTATTATGAGATCAGCATTCCCCTGATACCAAAACCAGACAAGGTATCTAGTTTTTTTGGTGTGGTATCACACACCAAAAAATAAAATTACAGGCTAATATCTCTGATGAATATAGATGCAAAAACACTCAACAAAATATTAGCTAACCACATTAAACCATACATTCAAAGGATCATACACCCTAATCAATGTTGATTTATTCCACGGATTCAATGATGTTTCAACATATGCCAATCAATGTGATACATCATATTAACAAAATGAATGATAAAAATCATATGACCATCTCAGTAGATGCAGTAAAATAATTTGACAAAATTCAACATTCATTTATGATAAAAATTATCAACAAAGTGTGTATAGGGGGAATGTACCTTAAAATTATAAAAGCTACATATGAGTAGCCCATAGCTAACATCATTCTCGATGGTGAAAATCTGTAACTGTTCCTCCAAGATCAGGAACAACACAAGGATCTCCTCTCTTCCCATTGTTATTCTGCATAGTATTGGAAGTCCTTGCTATAGCAATTAGGTAAGAAAAAAAGGCATCAAGTTGGAAAGGTAGATGTAAAATTGTGACTATTTGCAGATGACATGGTTCTATATAGAGAAGTCCCAAAATGTTCCACCAAAACTGTTAGAATAATCAACAAATTCAGGAAAGTGGCAGGGTACTAAACCAATGTACAAAAATTAGCTGCATTTCTATACACTAACAACAAAATATCAGAAGGAGAAATTAAGAAAAAATACAATTACAATTGCATAAAAAAGAATAAAATACCTAAGAATAAATTTAACCAAGGAGGGGAAAGACCTGTACGCTGAAATCTATGTCATGAATGAAAGAAATTGAAGACACAAATAAATGGAAAGATAGTTTGTGCTCTTGGATTGGAAGAATTAATATTGTTAAAATTTCTATTTTACCCAAAGCAATATACAAATTGAATTCAATCCCTATCAAAATTCCAACAGTATTTTTCACAGAAACAGAACAAACAATTTTAACATTTGTATAGAACCACAAAAGACCCTGTATAGCTAAAGCCATCTTGAGAAGAACAAACCTTAAGAAATCACTTTCCCTGATTTTGAACTATATTACAAAGCTATAGTAATCAAAACAGTATGATATTGGCAGAAAAATAGTCACATAGACCATTGGAACAAAATAGAGAACCCATAAATAAGCCCACCCTTATATGGTCAATTAATTTACAATAAAGGAGGTAAATATACAATTGGGCAAGTGCTGTCTTTTCAGTAAACCATGTTGTGAAAACTGGACAGCCACATGCAAAATAATGAAACTAGGCCACTCCCTACACAAAATTAACTGGGTTGATACCAGTTGGGGTTATTACAAATAAAGCTGCTCTGGACACACTTATACAGGCTTTTTGTGGACATAAGTTTTCATTTCTCTGGGATAAATGCCAAGGAGTACAATTGCTGGGTCATAGCGTAAGTATATGTTTACTTTAAAGAAACTGATAAACTAATTTCCAGAGTGACTGTACAATTTTACATTCCCACCAGCAATTTATAAGAGATCTAGTTTCCCCATATCTTCCTCAGCATTTGGTATTGTCAATATTTTGAATTTTGGCTGTTCTAATAGGTGTATCGGGATACCTAATCATAGTCTTAATTTACATTTCCTTAATAGCTAACAATATTAAAAATCTTTTCATATTCTTATTTGATAACTGTACATCTTCTATGATGAAATGTCCTTTCATGTCTTTTGCCCAGTTTCTAATTGGACTGTTTGTTTAATATTTTACTGTTGAGTTTTCAGAGAGCTTTCTATATTCTGTAAATATGGTTTGCATATATTTTCTCCCAGTCCATATCTCGTTTTGACATCCTCTTTTTCACTAGCTTTATTATGAGGTGTACAACATATTGGTTTTATAACCTTATATTTCAAAATGATTACCACCTTAGCACTAGCTATTATCCCTGTCACATCACATAATGACCATTTCTTTTTTGTCATGAGAACATTTAAGATGTTCTCTCTTAGCAACTTTCTCTTAGCAACTTTCAAGTATATAATATAGTATTATAAACTACAATCACCATGCTATACATTAGATCCCTAGAACATATTCATCTTCTAACTGGAAGTTTGTACCCTTTGACAAACCTTCCCTCATTTCCCCCACACCCCAGATCCTGACAACCACAAATCTACTCTGTTTCTAAGAGTTTTGTTTTTTTACATTATACAAATAAGATCATATACTATTTGTCGTTCTCTGATGAACTATTTTCCACAGCAGCTGTACCATTTTACATTTCCATCACCAATGTATGAGGGCTCCAATTTCCCCATACTCTCTCCAACACTTGTTATTTTTCATTTGTTACTTACCTGTTACTGCTCATTTTTCTAGACTTCTTCAATCTTATCCCATTGGTCTCTGTGTTTATCCTTGACACCAATACCATGCTGATTGATTACTGTAGCTTTGTATAAAGTTTTTAAAAATCATTTTTACTGAAAGTATAATTGACATACAATATTACATTAGTTTCTGGTGAAAGAAAATATTGCAATATTATTGATTATATTCCCTATGCTGTGCATTACAGCACCACAATTTATTAATTTTATAACTGGAAGTTTGTGCCTCTTAATCCCTCTCACCTCTTTCCTTCAACACCCCATCCCTCCCCTCTGATGAACATAAGTTTGTTCTCTCTATCTGTGAGTCTCTTTCTGTTTGTTTTGATTCTTAGATTCTACATATGAGTAACATTATATAATATTTGTCTTTCTCTGTCTGACTTATATGACTTATTTCACTTATTTCCTCTAGGTCCATCTATGTTGTCATAAATGACAATGTCTCATTCATTTTAATGGCCAAGTAATATTGTTATATATGTATAGATATATAGATAGATAGATATACAAACACATACACACATAACACATCTTCATTATTTATTCACCTATTGATGAACACTTAGGTTGCTTCCATATCTTGGCTGTGGTAAGTGATGCTGCCAATAAACATATGAATTTATATATCTTTTGATCAGTGTTTTAATTTTCTTTTGATAAATACCCAGAAGTGGAATTGCTGGATTATATGGTAGTTCTATTTTTAAGTTTTTGAGTAACCTCCATACTGTTTTCCATAATGGCTGCACCAATTGACATTTCCACCAACACTGCATGAGTCTTCCCTTTTATTCGCATCCTGGCCAAAACTTGTTTTTTGTTGTCTATTTCATAATAGCCACTGTGATAGGTATGGGGTGATATCTCATTGTATTTGTGATTTGCATTTTCCTGATGATTAGTGATGTTGAGCATCTTTTCATGTGTCTGTTGGCCATCTGTAACTCTTCCTTGAAACAGTGTCTGTTCAGTTCCTCTGTGCATTTTAAATCAGATTGTTTTTTTGTTTGTTTGTTTTTTGATATTTAGTTTTATGAGTTCTTTATATATTTTAGAAATTGACCCCTTATTGAATATATCAATTGCAAATAACTTCTCCCACTAGGTAGGTTGCCTTTTTGTTTTGTTGATGGTTTCCTTTGCTGTGTAAAACTTTTTAGTTTGATGTGATCTCATTTGTTTATTTTCACTTTTATTTCCCTTGACTGAGAAGGAAGATCCAAAAGAATATTGTTAAGACTGACGTCAAAAAGCATACTGGCTATGTTTTCTTCTAGGTGTTTTATGGTTACAGTCTTACACTTAAATCTTTAATCCCTTTTGAGCTTATTTTTATATATGGTGTAAGAATTGTTCCAGGTTTATTCTTTTGCATGTAGCTGTCCAGTTTTCCCAATGCTATTTAGTTTAGAGAATATATTTCCTCACTGTATATTCTTGGGTCCTTTGTTGTAAATTGAATGACCATATAAGGATGGGCTTATTTCTGCATTCTCTATTATGGTCCATTGATCTATGTGTTTTGTGCCATACTGTTTCAAATACTATAACTTTGTAGTATAGTTTGAAATCAGGGAGAATGACATGTTCTTTTTCAAGATTGCTTAGGCTATTCAGGGACTTTTGTGTTTTAATATCTATTTTATGATTGTATTTTCCAGTTCCATGAAAATTGCCATTATATTTGGAAGAAATTTCTTTGAATCTGTACATTTCCTTGGGTACTACAGACATTTTAATAGTATTAATTCCTCCAATACATGAGTATATCTTCCCACTTATTTGTGCTATCTTCAGTTTCACTCATCAGTGTCTTAGGGTTTTCAGAGTATGAAGTTTTACCTCCTTGGTTACATTTATTCCTAGGTGTTTTATTCTTTTTCATGCAATTGTAAATGGGATTGTTTTCTTAATTTCTCTTTCTGATAGTTCATTATTAGTATATAGAAATACAACAGATTTCTGTATAATGATTTTGTATCTTGCAACTTCACCAATTCATTTTTTACTTCTCATTTTGTTTTTGGTGAAGTCTTTATGGTTTTCTGTATATAGTATCATGTCATCTGCAAATAATGACAGTTTTACTTTTTCCTTTCGAATTTGGATCACTTTTATCTTTCTTTCTTTTTTTTTCTTTTCTTTTTTTTTTTTTTTGCCTGACTGTTGTAGCTAGGACTTCCAACACTATGATGAATAAAATTGTCAAGTGTGGGCATCCTTGTCTTGTTCCTGATCTTAGAGGAAAGGCTTCCAGCATTTTGCCATTATTATATTAGCTGTGAGTTTGCCATATATGGCTTTTATTATGTTAAGATACATTCCTTCCATAACCATTTTTTGAGATTTTTTATCGTAAAAGGATGTTGAATTTTGTCAAATGCTTTTTCTGCATCTATTGAGATGAGCATATGATTTTTATCCTTAATTTTGTTAATGGGGTGTATCACAGAGAGTGATTTGCAGATGGTAAACCATGCTTGAATCCCTAGAATAAATCCCACTTGACCATGGTGTATGATCCTTTGAATTCATGGCTGAATTTGGTTTCCTAACAATTTGTTGAGGACTTTTGTATCTTTGTTCATCAGAGATATTGACCTATAATTTTTTGTGTGACATTCTTATCTGCTTTTGGTTTCAGCGTAATGGTGGCCTTGTAGAATGAGTTTAAAAGTGTTCCTTCCTGCTCAATTTTTGGGAATAGTTTAAGAAGGATAGGTGCTAACTCTTCTTTAAATATTTGGTAGAATTCTCCTGTGAGGTCGTCCATTTGATCTTGGACTTCTGTTCATTGGGATTTTTTTAATTACTAATTTGATTTCCTTATTAGTGATTTGTCTGTTCAGATTTTCTTTTTCTTCCTGATTCAGTCTTGGAAGTTTTTGTGTTTCTAGGAATTTATCCATTTCTTATAGGTTGTTCAATTTGTTGGCTTATAATTGTTTGTGGCAAACTCATGATCCTTTGTTCTCCATTGGTGCTTGTTTTCTGTCTCTTTCTCTCTCTTCTCCTTCTGGGACCCCTATAATGTGAAGATTAGTATGTTTGATGTTATCTCAGAGGTCCCTTAAGTAATACTCCTTTCAAAACAATTTTCTTTTCTTTCCAGTTGGGCAATTTCCACTGTCCTCTCTTTGAGATCACTGATCCATTCTTCTGCATCCTCTATCTGTTGTTGATTCTTTCATATTTTTCATTTTAGTTATTGCATTCTTTGGTTCTGATTCTTTCTTTTTAATACTTTCTCTTTTTAAAAATTTCTCACTGAATTAATCAACTTCTCTCCTGCGTTTGGTAACCGTCTTTATGACTATTTCTTTGAACTCTTTATTTGGTAAATTGCTCACCTCCTTTTTCTTTAGTTTTTTGTCTTAGGTTTTGTTCCTTTGTTTTGTTTGGAAGGTATTCCTCTGTCTCCTCATTTTGTCTAGTTCTGTGTTTGTTTGTATGTATTATATAGATCAGCTATAACTTATGGTCTTGAAAGAGTGTCCTTATGTTGAAGGTGTTGTTTGGGGCTCAGTGGCACAACTTCCCTGGTCACCAGAGCTAGGTGCTCCAGGGATATCCACTGTGTGGGCTGTGTGTGTCCTCCTGTTGTGGTTGGACATCGAGTGCTGTGGCATACTGATGGGCAGTGTTGGACCCCAAACTGGCTGGCCACAAGATGTGGCCATAACTGTTACTGGTGCACTGGGGGTCAAGGTTGTAGGAACCACTTTGGAAGGATGCTGGTGCAGACTGGGGCTAAGCATCAGGTAGGATGGGGCAGCAGCATTTTTGGAAGATCAGTGGTGCCATCCTAGGTGGCCCATCAGGTGTTTAAGGGCAGTAGCTGGTTGGAGTTGCTGCTGGTGCCAGGTGAGGCAGCCCATCAGGTGGTGTGGGGAACTGCTGCTTCAGACAGCCAGTGAGAGTGGGCAGGGCTGGTCTGCAAGGGAATGCCAGTGCACGTTATTAACTATATAGATGGAGAGTGACAGAAATGGCTCCTGCCAGTGCCAGGCCGTCTATGGGGAAGGAGAGTAAAAAAAAAAAAAAAAGAAAAGAAAAGAAAAAGAAAAATTGCACCCACCAGCATTTCCATCCCCAGAAAATGTTCCACCAAGTCCCTGCTCATCTTCCCAGTACAGGACCTTGGGATTGGTTTTCAAAATCAGACAAGGCTCATCTTCCTGTTGCTGGTCCACAGTGCAGATCCCAATGGCTCAACTTCCCAATGCAGATTCCTTGAAGTTTGGACATCTTTCTCCTCTGGGGCAATCTTCATGGTTGTGTTATCCCTCCTGCTTTTGTTGTTGCACCAGTGTTTGGGTTCTGACTAGATCTCATCTCTGTGCTCTTAATCATTTCAATGTAGCATTTTAAATATATCCTTAGCTATAGAAACTCTGATCTACTAGTCTTCTGGTCATTCTCCAAGATATTTTTTATATGTAGTTGTAGATTTGGTGTGTCTGTGAGAGGATGTGAGCTCAGGATCTTCCTATTCCAGCATTTCAAGCCCCCTGAGATAGTTTTCTTTATTTCTTTCTCATGTTTTATTGTTATTGCACAGAAATGCAACTGATTTCCATAGGTTGATTTTATATGCTGCAACGTTACTGAATTCCTTTAGTAATTAAAACATTTTTTTCCTTTGAGGCTTTGCAATTTTCTATAATAAATTGAATCTTCTGCAAATACAGACAATTCTACTTCTTACTTTCCTATTTAGATGCTTTTTTGTTTCTTTGTCTTGACTAATTGCTGTAGCTGGGTCTTGCAGTACTATATGAATAACAGTGGTGACAGTGTGCATCCTTGTCTTGCTCCTGATCTTAGAGGAAAAGCTTTCAATTTTTCAACATTGAGTATAATGTTACCTGTGGGTTTCTGGTATTTGGCCTTTGTAATGTTGAGACTTTTTCATTCTATAATCAATTTGTTGAGGGTCTTTATCATGAAAGGATGATGCATTTGCCAAATGCTTTTTCTGCATCTATTGAGATGATCATGTGATTTTTATCTTTCATTCTATCAATATGATGCATCACATTTATTGATTTGCATTTGTTGAACCATTCTTGTACCACAGGGATAAATCACGTTTGGTTATGTCCCTTTTAATGTGTTTTCAAATTCAGTTTGCCAATATTTTATTGAGAATTTTTGCATCAATACCTATCAGTTATATTGGTCTATAGTTTTCTTTCTTATAATGTTCTTATCTGGCTTCGGTAGAAGAGTAATTCTGGCCTCAAATAATTAGTTTGGATGTGTTCTCTCCTATTTATTTTTTCAGAAGAATTTGAAAAATATTGGCATTAATTTTTCTTTAAGTGTCTGGTTGAGTTCACCAGTGAAGCTGTCTTGTCCTGAAGTTTTCTGTGCTGAGGATTTTGATTACTGATTCAATACATTTAGTAATTATTTGTCTTTTTTGCTTTTCTTTTTCTTCCTGATTCAGTTTTGGAGGTTCTTTGTTTCTATGAATATATTCATTTCTACTAAGTTATCTAATTTGTTGACATATAATTGTTCATAGTAGTCTCTTATGACACTATGCATTTCTGTAGTATCAGTTGTAATGTCTCCATTTTTTTTTTTTTTTTTTTTGCTGTACGCGAGCCTCTCACTGTTGTGGCCTCTCCCCTTGTGGAGCACAGGCTCCGGACGCACAGGCTCAGCGGCCATGGCTCACGGGCCCAGCCGCTCCGCAGCATGTGGGATCTTCCTGGACCGGAGCATGAACCCGTGTCCCCTGCATCGGCAGGCGGACTCTCAACCACTGCGCCACCAGGGAAGCCCGTCTCCTTTTTAAATTCAGATTTTATCTGAGTCTGCTCATTTTCTTGGTAGTCTAGCCAAATGTTTCTCAATTTTGTATATCTTTGCAAAAACTTCTTAGTTTTGTCAATCTTTTCTATTTTTTTCTGACTTCTCAATTTATTTCCACTCTGATCTTTATTATTTCCTTACTCTGCTAATTTTGGGCTTAATTTATTTTTCTTTTTCTATTTCCTTGAGGTTTAAAGTTCGATTGTTTATTTGAGTTCTTTCTAAATGTTAATTTATGCATACATCAGAAGATATATCTTTCCTTTCAGAACTGCTTTTGCAGCATTCCACAAAATTGGTTATGTTATTTTTCAAATATCATTTGTTTTGAATTTTTTTAAAAAAAATTCTATTTAAGTTCTTATTCAACCCATTGGTTGTTCAGACATATGTTGTTTAGATTTCACATATGTGTAGATTTTTCAGCTTTTCGCCTGTTATTGATTTCTAGTTTCATACCATTCTGTTTATAAAAGAAAATTGGTATATCGATCTTCTTAAGTTTGCTAAGAACTGTTTTCTGTCTTATTATATGACCCATTCCATAGAATGTTCCATGTGCACTTGAGAAGAAAGTATATTCTTCTGCTGTTAGAAAGAATGTTCTATATGTGTCTGTAAGGTCCATCTTGTCTAATGTATGATTCAGGTGGAACATTTCCTTATAGATTTACTGTCTGGCTGATCTATTCCTGAAGGTGAGGTATTGATTTCCCCTCTTATTACTGTATTGTTTTCTACTTTTCCCTTCAGACTTAGTATTTGCTTAGTGTAATTTGGGTCTTCACTATTGACTGCATATATATTTATGATTATTATATGTTCCTGATAATATATTGACCACTTTATCATTATATAATGATATTCTTTATAACTTGTTGCCATTTTGTGCTTAAAGACTTTGTCTTACATAAGTTTGGTGAAAGCTGCTTTCATGTGGCTTCCACCTGCATGGAATATCTTATCCTATACCTTCATTTTGAGCCTATGTGTGGCCATAAAGCTGAAATCAGTCTCCTGTAGGCAGCATATAGTTGGGTCACGGTATTTTATCCATCTAGCCACTGTGTGACATTTGACTTCTGAATTCAATCCATTTGTATTTAAAGTAATTATATATATATATATATATATATATATATATATATATACACACACACACACAAACACACACACACAGGCATATAAAAACTTTTTAAAAACATCTTTATTGGAGAATAATTACTTTACAGTGGTGTGTTAGTTTCTGCTATATAACAATGTGAATCAGTGATATATATATATAAATATATCCTCATATCTCCCTCTTGCATCTCCATCTCACTCTCCCTATCCCACCACTTTAGGTGATCAAAAAGCACTGACCTGATCTCCCTGTGCTATGTGGCTGCTTCCCACTAGCTATCTATTTTACATTTGGTAGAATATATAAGTCCATGCCACTCTCTCACTTTGTCCCAGCTTACCCTTCCCCCTCCCCATGTCAAGTCCATTCTCTACATCTGCGTCTTTATTCCTGTCCTGCCCCTAGGTTCTTCAGATCCATATATATATTTTTAGATTCCATATATATGTGTTAGCATACATTATTTGTTTTTCTCTTTCTGACTTACTTCACTCTGTATGACAGACTCTAGGTCCATCTACCTCACTGCAAAGACCTCAATTTTGTTTCTTTGTATGGCTGAGTAATATTCAATTGTATATATGTGCCACATCTTCTTTATCCATTCATCTGTTGATGGACACTTAGGTTGATTCCATGTCCTGACTACTGTAAATAATGTTGAAATGAACATTATGGTACATGACTCTTTTTGAATTATGGTTTTCTCAGGGTATATGCCCAGTAGTGGGACTGCTGGGTCATATGGTAGTCCTGTTTGTAAATTTTAAGGAACCTACATACTGTTCTCCACAGTGGCTGTATCAGTTTACATACCCACCAACAGTGCAAGAGGTAGGTACCCTTTTCTCCACATAACCTCCAGCATTTAGTGTTTATAGATTTTTTGATGATGGCCATTCTGACTGGTGTGAGGTGATACCTCATGGTAGTTAGTTTGTTTTTTTGAAGACATGTCTTTAATATCCTGTCCTATTCTCATTTTCTTTTATTTTATACCCAGAAGTGGGATCACTGGACCATATGGTAGTCTATTTTTAGTATTTTGAGGACCCCCCAAACTGTTTTCCATAGTAAATGCACTAATTTAAATACCTTCAACAGTCCACACATTCCCTTTTATCCACATCCTCACCAACATTTGTTATTTCTTTTTTTAAAATTTTGTCATTGGAGCTTTTTTTAACATGTTTATTGGAGTATTATTGCTTTACAATGGTGTGTTAGATTCTGCTTTACAACAAAGTGAATAAGTTATACATATACATATGTTCCCATATCTCACTGTAGTTTTGATTTGGATTTCTCTAATGATTAGCGATGTTGAGCATCTTTTCATGTGGTTGTTGTCAGTCTGTTTATCTTCTGTGGAGAAATGTATATCTAGGTCTTCTGCCCATTTTTGGATTGCATTTTTTGTATTTTTGATATTGAGCTGCATGAGCTGCTTGTATATTATGGAGATTAATCCTTTGTAAGTTGCCTTGTTTGCAAATATTTTCTCCAGTGCTGAGGGTTGTCTTTTCATCTTGTTCAAGGTTTCCTTCGCTGTGCAAAAGCTTTGAAGTTTCATTAGGTCCCATTTGTTTATTTTTGTTTTTATTTCCATTTTTCTAGGAGGTGGGACAAAAAGGATCTTGCTGTGATTTATGCCATAGGTTGTTCTGCCTATGATTTCCTCTAAGAGGTTTATAGTGTCGGGCCTTATATTTAGGTCCTTAATCCATTTTGAGTTAATTTTTGTGTGTAGTGTTAAGAAGTGTTGTAATTTCATTCTTTTACATGTAGCTGTCCGGATTTCCGAGCACAATTTATTGAATAGGCTGTCTTTTCTGCATTATATACTCTTGCCTGCTTTATGATCTTATGTGTGTGGGTTTATCTCTGGGCATTCTATCTTCCATGGATCTATATTTCTGTATTTGTGCCAGTACTAAACTTTCTTGATTACTGTAGCTCTGTAGTATAGTCTGAAGTCCAGGAGCTTGCTTCCTCCAGCTCCATTTTTCTTTCTCCAGATTGCTTTGGCTCTTTGGGGTCTTAGATATTGCCATACAAATTGTGAATTTTTTAAAATTCTAGTTCTATAAAAATGCCACTGGTAGTGTGATAGGGATTGCACTGAATCTGTAGATCGCTTTGGGTAGTATAGTCATTTCCACAATGTTGATGCTTCCAATCCAAGAACATGGTATTTCTCTCCATCTGTTTGTATCCTCTTTAATTTCTTTCATCAGTGTATTATAGTTTTCTGCATACATGTATTTTGTCTCCTTAGGTAGGTTTATTCCTAAGTATTTTATTATTTTTGTTGCAGTGGTAAATAGGAGTGTATCCTTAAATTCACTTTCAGTTTTTTCATCATTAGTGTATAGGTATGCAAGAGATTTCTGTGCATTAATTTTATATCCTGCTACTCTACCAAATTCACTGATAAGCACTAGTAGTTTTCTGGTAGCATCTTTAGGATTCTCTATATATAGTATCATGTCATCTGCAAACAGTGACAATTTAATTATTTTTTTCAGTGTTGGATTCCTCTTATTTCTCTTTCTTCTCTGATTGCTGTGTCTAAAACATCCAAAACCATGTTGAATAATAGTGATGAGAGTGGGCAACCTTGTCCTGTTCCTGATTTTAGAGGAAGTGGTTTCAGTTTTTCACCATTGAGAATGATGTTGGCTATGGGCTTGTCATATATGGCCTTTATTATATTATGGTAGGTTCCATCTATGCCTACTTTCTGAAGAGTTTTTATCATAAATCGGTGCTGAAATTTTTCAAAAGCTTTTCCTGCATCTATTGAGAAGATCATATATTTTTTTTTTGCTTCAGTTTTTTAATATGGTGTCTCACATTGATTGATTTGCATATATTGAAGAATCCTTGAATTCCTGGGATAAAACCCACTTGATCATGGTGTATGATCTTTTTAATGTGCTGTTGGATTCTGTTTGCTAGTATTTTGTTGAGGATGTTTGCATCTATGTTCATCAGAGTCCTGTAGTTTTTCTTTTCACATCTTTGTCTAGTTTTGGTATCAGGGTGATGGTGGACTCGCAGAATGAGTTTAGGAGTGTTCCTCTCTCTGCTATATTTTGGAAGAGTTTGAGAAGGATAGGTGTTAGCTCCTCTGTAAATGTTGATAGAATTCGCCTGTGAAGCCATATTGTCCTGGGCTTTTGTTTGTTGGAAGATTTTTAATTACAGTTTCAATTTCAGTGCTCTTCTTGGGTCTGTTTATATTTTCTACTTCTTCCTGTTTCAGTCTCAGAAGGTTGTGCATTTCTAAGAATTTGTCCATTTCTTCCAGGTTGTCCATTTTATTGGCATATAGGTTCTTGTAATAATCTCTCATGATCCTCTATTTTTCTGCAGCGTCAGTTGTTATTTCTCCTTTTTCATTTCTAATTCTATTGATTTGAGTCTTCTCCCTTTTTTTCTTGATGAGTCTGGCTGATGGTTTTTCAATATTTTTTATCTTCTCAAAGAACCAGCTTTCAGATTTATTGATCTTTGTTATTGTTCCTTTCATTTCTTTTCAATTTAGTTCTGATCTGATCTTTATGGCTTCTTTCCTTTTGCAAACTTTTGGTTACTTTTTGTTTTTTTTTCTTTGTTCCTTAATTGCTTTAGGTGTAAGTTTATGTTGTTTATTTGAGATGTTTCTTGTTTCTTGAGGTAGGATTGTATTGCTATAAACTTCCCTCTTAGAAGTGCTTTTCCTGTATCCCATAGGTTTTAGTTAGTCATGTTTTCATTGTCATTTGTTTCTAGGTATTTTTTGATTTCCTTTTCTATTTCTTCAGTGATCTCTTGGATATTTAGTAGCATATTGCTTAACCTCAATGTGTTTGTATTTTTAACAGTTGTTTACCTGCAATTGTTATTTGGTCCCAGAATTGTTTTCAGAAAAGTTACTTAATACAATTTCAATTTTCTTAAATTTATGAAGGCTTGATTTGTGACCCAAGATATGATCTATCCTGGAGAATGTTCCATGGGCCCTTGAGAACAAAGTGCATTCTGTTTTTTTTTTCTGATGGAATGTCCTATAAATTTCAATTAAGTCCATCTTGTTTAATGTGTCATGTTAACCTTGTGTTTCCTTATTTATTTTCATTTTGGATGATCTGTCCATTGGTGAAAGTGGGGTGTTAAAGTCCCCTACTATGATTTTGTGACTGCCAATTTCCCCTTTTCTGTCTATTAGCATTTTCCTTATGTACTGGGGTGCTCCTATGTGGTGAGCATAAATATTTACAATTGTTACATCTTATTCTTGGATTGGTCCCTTATCATTATATATTGTCTCTCTTTGTATCTTGTAATAGACTTTCTTTTGAAGTCTACTTTTTCTGATATGAGAATTGCTACTCCAGCTTTCTTTTGATTTCCATTTACATGGACTATCATTTTCCATCCCTTACTTTCAGTCTGTATGTGTCCCTACATCTGAATTGGGTTTCTTGTAGACAGCATATGTATGGGTCCTCTTTTTTTATCGATTCATCCAGTGTATGTCTTTTGGTTGGAGCAAATAATCCATTTACATTCAAGGTAATTATAGATATGTATGCTCCTATTACCATTTTCTTGACTGTATTTGTTTTGTTATTGTAGGTCTTTTCCTTCTCTTGTGTTTCCTATCTAGAGAAGTTTCTTTAGCATTTGTTGTAAAGCTGGTTTGGTGGTTCTGAATTCTCCTAACTTTTGCTTATCTGTAAAGATTTAATTTGTCTGTCAAGTCTGAATTAATCCTTGCTGGGTAGAGTAATCTTGGTTGTAGGTGTTTCCCTTGCATCACTCTAAACATGTCCTTCCACTCCCTTATGGCTTTCAGAGTTTCTGAAGAAAAATCAGCTGTTAACCTTATGGAGATTCCCTTGCATATTATTTGTTGTTTTCCCTTACTACTTTCAATATTTTTTCTTTTTATTTAATTTTTGATAGTGTGCTTAATATATGCCTTAGCATATTTCTTTTTGTGTTTATCCTGTATGATATTCTCTGTGATTCCTGGACATGACTGACTATTTCCTTTCCCTAGTTAGGGAAGTTTTCAACTATAGTCTCCTCAAACATTTTCTCAGACACTTTCTTTTTCTCTTCTTCTGGTAACCCTATAATTAGAATGTTGATGTTTTTAATGTTTTCCCAAATGTCTCTGAGACTGTCCTCATTCTTTTCATTCAATAGAATTAGAAATGAAAAAGGAGAAGTAACAACTGACTCTGCAGAAATACAAAGGATCATGAGAGATTACTACAAGCAATTCTATGCCAATAAAATGGACAACCTGGAAGAAATGGACAAATTCTTAGAAATGCACAACCTGCCAAGACTGAATCCAGAAGAAATAGCAAATATGAACAGACCAATCACAAGCACTGATATTGAAACTGTGATTAAAATCTTCCAGCAAACAAAAGCCCAGGACCAGATGGCTTCACAGGCGAATTCTATCAATCATTTAGGGAAGAGCTAACACCCATCCTTCTCAAGTTCTTCCAAAATATAGCAGAGGAACACTCCCAAACTCATTCTACAAGGTCGCCATCACCCTGATACAAAAACCAGATAATGATGTCACAAAGAAAGAAAACTACAGGCTAATATCACTGATGAAATTAGATGCAAAAATCGTCAAAAAAAATACTAGCAAACAGAATGCAACAGCACATTAAGAGGATCATACACCGTGATCAAGTCGGGTTTATTCCAGTAATGCAAGGATTCTTCAATATGCACAAATCAATCAATGTGATACACCATATTAACAAATTGATGGACAAAAACCATATGGTCATCTCAATAGAGGCAGGAAAGCTTTTGACAAAATTCAACACCAATTTTTGATAAAAACACTCCAGAAAGTAGGCATAGAGGGAATGTTCCTCAACATAATAAAGGCCATATATGAAAAAGCCACAGCCAACATCATCGTCAATGGTGAAGAACTGAAATATTTTCCACTAAGATAAGGAACAAGACAAGGTACCCCACTTTCACCACTCTTATTCAACATTGTTTTGGAAGTTTTAGCCACAGCAATCAGAGAAGAAAAGGATATAGAAGGAATCCAAATCGGAAAACAAGTAAACCTGTCGCTGTTTGCAGATGACATGATATTCTACATAGAGTATCCCAAAGATGCTACCAAAAACCTACCAGAGCTAATCAATGAATTTGTTAAAGTAGAAGGATACAAAATTAATGCACAGAAATCTCTGGCATTCCTATACACTAATGATGAAAAATCTGAAAATGAAATCAAGAAAACACTCCCATTCTCCATTGCAACAAAAACAATAAAACATATAGGAATAAACCTACCTGAGGAGGAAAAAAACCTGTATGCAGAAAATTATAAGACACTGATGAAAGAAATTGAAGGTGATACAAATAGATGGATAGATATACCATGTTCTTGGACTGGAAGAATCAACATTGTGAAAATGACTCTACTATCCAAAGCAATCTGCATATTCAATGCAATACCTATCAAACTACCACTGGCATTTTTCACAGAACTAGAACAAAAAAAGTTCACAGTTTGTATGGAAACACAAAAGACCCTGAATAGACAAAGGAATCTTGAGAACGAAAAGCAGAGCTGGAGCAGAACAAGGCTCCCTGACTTCAGAGTATACTTCAAAGCTACAGTAATCAAGACAGTATGGTACTGGTACAAAAACAGTAAGATAGATCAATGGAACAGGATGGAAAGGCCAGAGATAATCCCACACACATATGGTCACCTTATCTTTGATAAAGGTGGCAGGAATGTACAGTGAAGAAAGGACAGCCTCTTCAATAAGTGGTGCTGGGAAAACTGGACAGGTACCTGTAAAAGTATGATATTAGAACACTCACTAACACCATACACAATAATAAGATCCAAATGGATTAAAGACCTAAATGTAAGGCCAGAAACTATCAAACTCTTAAAGGAAATCATAGGCAGAACACTCTATGACATATATCACTGCAAGATCCTTTTTGACCCTCCTCCTAGAGAAATGGAAATAAAACAAAAATGAACAAATGGGACCTAATGAAACTTCAAAGCTTTTGCACAACAAAGGAAACCATAAAAAAGACCAAAAGCCAACCCTCGGAATGGAAGAAAATATTTGCAAATGAAGCAACTGACAAAGGATTAATCTCCAAAATTTATATGCAGCTCATGCAGCTCAATAGCAAAAAAACAAACAACCCAATCCAAAAATGGGCAGAAGACTTAAATAGGCATTTCTCCAAAGAAGATATACAGACTGCCAACAAATACATGAAAGAATGCTCAACATCATTAATCATTAGAGAAATGCAAATCAAAACTACAATGAGATATCATCTCACACCAGTCAGAATGGCCATCATCAAAAAATCTAGAAACAATCAATGCTGGAGAGGGTGTGGAGAAAAGGGAACACTCTTGCACTGCTGGTGCGAATGTGAATTGATACAGCTGCTATGGAGAACAGTATGGAGGTTCCTTAAAAAACTAAAAATAGGACTACCATATGACCCAGCAATCCCACTACTAGGCATATACCCTGAGAAAACCATAATTCAAAAAGAATCATGTACCAAATTGTTCATTGCAGCTCTATTTACCGTAGCCAGGAGATGGATACAACCTAAGTGTCAATTATCAGATTAATGGATAAAGAAGATGTGGCACATATATACAATGGAATATTGCTCAGCCATAAAAAGAAACGAAATTGTGTTATCTGTAGTGAGGTGGAAGGACCTAGAGTCTGTCCTACCTAGTGAAGTAAGTCAGAAAGAGAAAGACAAATACCATATGCTAACACATATATATGGAATCTAAGAAAAAAATGTTATGAAGAACCTAGGGGTAAGACAGGAATAAAGACACAGACCTATTAGAGAATGGAATGAGGATATGTGGAGGGGTAAGGATAAGCTGTGACAAAGTGAGAGAGTGGCATGGACATATATACACTACAAAACATATAATAGATAGCTAGTGGGACGCAGCCGCATAGCAGAAGGAGATCAAGTTGGTGCTTTGTGGCCACCTAGATGGGTGGGATAGAGAGGGTGGGAGGGAGGGAGATGCAAGACGGAAGAGATATGGGAACAGATGTATATGTATAAGTGATGCACTTTATTATACAGCAGAAACTAACACACCATTTTAAGGCAATTATACTTCAATAAAGATTTAAAACATAATAAGGTTCTTGGAAGTTATTGATGAGAGGGCGAATGTTGACTGGAGAAGGCTTGAAATGATTTGGGAAAAACATTGAATTACAACTTCAAAATATAGAAATAAAGTTGCAAGTTTATTTTGCAAAAAAACCCAAAAACAAACAAAAAAACAAAAAAACAATTTTATGCTCATATCAAATTATCTTCAATTGCCTACATAGATTACATACTTTAATCCTGTTACATTTGTTTGAACTTACCTCTTTTTCTGTTGTTTATTTCTTAATAAATTTTAGTAGTTTTTACCCTGTTTTACCCTGTTCAATCTTTCTAAATCTGAGTATATATTTTTCACATTTACCTGTGTGTTTTATTCTTTTGTATGTTTTTATGTATAGAATTAGGGCTAATTCTTAAACATTTGATGAAATTTTGCTGCGAATCCATCTGTGTATGGAGATTTATTTGGGAGGTAGTTTTTAAAATCATACCTTTCTGAAGCATATTTTTGGTGGGTATAAAATTCTGGGTTGTCAGTTATTTTCCTTCAGCATTTGAAAAATATGCCACTTCCATCTGGACTCCATGCTTTTTAATAAGAAATCTACTCTCATTTTCATTGTTTCTCTCTTACAGATGAGGTTCCACATTTATTTTGTTGCTTTCATGATTTTTTCTTTCTGTTAAATCTTCACAATTTGACTATAATGATTCCTTTGGATTATACTGACTGTCATTCTCTCAGCTTCTTGAACATGCTGTTTTGTGGTTTTTGTCAAATTTGAGAAAAATTTAGCCATTATTTCCTAAAATATTTTCAACCCCATTTTCTTTCTTCTACACTTTGAAAGTGCATCTTCTCCTTTTTTTCCCTAATTTTAAATTTTTTTCTCAAATTTAAGGTCCAGAGTTTTAAGCTATACTTTGTAGGCAGAGCAGGAAGAAGTGTATTTATTCCATCTTGTCTCAGAACTGTAAGTGATCACATGTAATTTTTTTTCTGGATTAAAGTCCATCTGAGAAGTGCAATAATGATATTTTAGTCCTGAACTAAGTGTTGTTTACTAAGTGTATAGCTTTTAAATGCTGTGTGTGTGTGTGTGTATGTGTGTGTGAAGAATTTCCTAAGCTGCATCATGTGATAAAGGATATCATGTCTCAAAAATAGGTTCTAATGCAATGGAGAATATGAAAGAAATTGAGCAGATATAACCATTTTATTTAAGGTTGGCAGGACATTTAAGCAGATATCTGAATGCAGCAGGGACTAATCTTCTGTATATTTGAGAAGAGTGCATTCCAGATAGAGGAAACATTAATTCCAAAGGTCCTGAAGCATGAGTATGTATGGTTATGTTTAAAGAATATCAAGTTTATTGAGGCTAGGTAGCAGTAAATAGGTAGGAAAGTTAATATAATGATAAAAGATGATACTAGAGATAGAGCTGGGAGGCAGTTTGTGTAGGCCCTATGATAAATATAGGGCATTAACAGCATTTTTGCTTTTACTCTGACTGTAACTGGAAGTGATTTTCAAGGTTCTTTGTAGAGGAGTGACAGCTATATGGAGAAAACACTCTAGAGGACAGAGAGGGGCTCACTTGTGAGATTCATCATTAATGTTGTTTGTACCCTATGATGAACTATAAAGTCATTTCATGTATTGGTGCTTCATATTTAAGTAGTCCCCACCTTAGGCATGTTACTTAGAGATTACATTTGAGCATCTGTCAGAGGTAACTACAGTGCACACATGGAGAGTTTGATGGAGGATACCACAACTAGACAGATTTTTAAAATAATTTCTCTTTTTCTTCAAAACTTAATTGAGAGAAGAGGTGCCCTGTTCAATAGCTCTCCAAACACTAGACACATCTGAGGCCAAAAATGTTGAGACAGAGCTTTAGAAGTTTAGTCTTCATAAGAAGACCACTTACAAATTGCCTACCAAAGTTACATGTGAACCAAAAATCTAATGTCCAACTTCCCAACTTGGTGCAGCCTCTTCTGTATCTAGTACTCATTAAGAAGTAATAAGACATGGTTCAGTGATTCTCAAAGTATTGGTCCTAGACCAGTAGCATCTGTTTCACCTAGGAACTTTTTAGAAATGGAAATTATTGGGTCCTAAAGCAGACTTACTGAATCAGAAACACTAGGGTTTGGACCCAGAAATTAATGTTTTAACTAGCCCTCAAAAGGATACTGATGCATACGCAAGTTTAAAAACCATTGGTGTAGATATGAAGAAACCTCCACACTGTTCTCTATAGTGACTGTAACAATTTACATTCTGACCAAGAATGTAGGAGGTTTCCCTTTCATGCACAACCTCTCCAGAATTTATTGTTTGTAGACTTTTTGATGATGACCATTCAGACCTGCATGAGGTGATACCTCATTGTAGTTTTGAATTGGATTTCTTTAATAATTAGTGATGTTGAGCATCTTTTCATGTGCCTCTTGGCCATCTGTATGCCTTCTTTGGAGAAATGTCTGTTTAGGTGTTCTGTCCATTTTTTGATTGGGTTGTTTGTTTTTTGATATTGAGCTGCATGAGCTCTTTGTATAATTTGGAGATTAACCCTTTGTCCGTTGATTTATTTGGAATTATTTTTTCCCATTCTGAGGGTTGTCTTTTTGCCTTGTTTATCATTTCCTTTGCTGTGTAGAAGCTTTTAAGTTTAATTAGGTCCCATTTTTAAATTTCTGTTTTTATTTCCACTACTCTACAAGGTGGGTCAAAAAAGATATTGCTTATTTTCGTTACTCTAGGACATGGATCGAACAATGTATTTCTATGATTTATGTCAGAGTGTTCTGCCTATGTTTTCCTCTCAGAGTTCTATAGTATCCAGTCTTACATTTAAGTTTTTAATCCATTTTGAGTCTATTTTTGTGTATGGCGTTGAAGAGTGTTCTACTTTGATTATTTTCCATGTAGCTGTCCAGTTTTCCCAGCACAATTTATTGAAGAGACTGTCTTTTCCCAGTTGTATAGTCTTGCTTCCTTTGTCATAGAGTAATTGAATGTAGGTGTGTTGGTTTATTTTTGGGCTTTCTATTCTATTTCATTGATCTATATTTCTGTTTTTCTGCCAGTACCATACTGCTTTGATGACTGCAGCTTTGTAGTATAGTCTGAAGTCAGGAAGCATGATTCCTGCAGCTCCATTTTTCTTTCTCAAGATTGCTTTGTCTATTCAGGGTCATTTGTTCTTCCATACAAATTAAATTTTTTTGTGTTTTAGTTCTGTGAAAAATGACATTGGTAATTTGAAAGGAAGTGGATTGAATCTGTAGATTATCTTGGGTAGTATAGTCATTTTGAAAATAATGATTCTTTGAATTCAAGAACATAGTATATCTTTCCATCTGTTTGTGTCATCTTCAATTTCCTTCATCAACATCTTATAGTTTTCAGAGTATAGATTCTTTGCCTCCTTAGGTAGGTCTATTCCTAGGTATTTTATTCTTTTTGATGAAATGGCAAATGGGATTGTTTCCATAATTTCTCTTTCTGATCTTTCATTGTTGGTGTATAGAAATGCAACAGAATTCTGTGTATTAATTTTGTATCCTGCAAATTTACTGAATTAATTGATGTGTTCTAGTAGTTTTCTGGTAGCATGTTTAGGATTTTCTATGTATAGTATCATGTCATCTGTAAACTGTGACCATTTTACTTCTTCTTTACCAATTTGGATTCATTTTCTTTCTTTTTCTTCTCTGATTGTTGTGGCTTAGACTTCCAAAACTATGTTGAATAAATGTGGTGAGAGTGGACATCCTTGTCTTCTTCCTGATCTTAGAGGGAATGCTTTCAGGTTTTCACCATTGAGAATGATGTTAGTTGTGGGTTTGTCATATATTACCTTTATTATGTTGAGGTAATTTCCCTTCATGCCCACTTTCTGGAAAGTTTTTATCATAAACGCATGTTGAATATTGTCAAAAGATTTTTCTGCATCTATTGATGCATATGGTGTTTGTTCTTCAGTGTGTTGAGTGGTGTTTCAAATTGATTGATTTGCAGATATTGAAAAATCCTTGCCTCCCTGAGATAAATCCCACTTGATCGTGGTGTCTGATCCTTTTAATGTATTGTTGGATTCAGTTTGCTAGTATTTTGTTGAGGATTTTTGAATCTATGTTCGTCCGGATGAAATAATGCCATTTGCAGCAACATGGATAGACCTGGAGATTATCATACTAAATGAAGTAAGTCGGACAAAGACACATCATATGATATGCTTATATTTGGAATTAAAAAAACGATACACATGAACTTATTTACAAAACAGAAAGAGACTCACAGGTTAGAAACCAAACTTATGGTTACCCAATGGGAAAGGTGAAGGGGAGAGAGAAATTAGGAGTTAGGGATTGACATATACACATTACTATATTTAAAATAGATAATGAATAAGGACCTACTTTACCACACAGAGAAATCTGCTCAATATTCTGCAATAACCTAACTGAGAAAAATTTTTCAAAAAGAATAAATACATGTATATATATAACTGCAAAACTTTGGTGTACATCTGAACCTAACACAACATTGTTAATCAACTATACTCCAATATGCTAAAAAAACACACACAAAAACATTGGCGTAAAAGTTAAGAATCCATGACATGGAGATAGAATGCTTCCATTTGAATCCTGGATCTGCCATTTTTAGCTGTGTTACTTTGGGTAAGCTACCTTACCTCTGAGACTCACGTTAACCATCCATAAAATGGGTAATAATAAGATCATATTTCACAGAATTTATGATGCACTATTTTCAATAAATTAGTTAGGGTAAAAATTCTTTGTAAAACATAAGTATTTCAAATATAATTTCCCATTCCTTGGCTTGCTTTTTTTCTTTTCATACTGTTGTCTTCTGAAATGGAGAGTTATTAATTTTTATACAGTTCAATTACCAACTTTTTTGAAAGATGCACATTTAAAAATCAGGACTGTCTTAAAATTGTTGTTTAGCTGTCAGTTGTAAACAAAATTGTCATTGTTTGTGTATGTTAAATCTGATCACGGATATATATATATGTTGTCTTCAATTGAGTTATGTGCACTGTTGGTACTATATAGTACTAAGTTTAATTATCATTCATCTTATTTATACTGAAGCATAGTTGATTTAGAATGTAGATTAGTTTCAAGTGTAGAACATAATGATTTGATATATTGATATATATACACACACACATTTACAAAGTGAGAGAGAGATTATACTCCACTAAAAGTTATTACATATATATGTATTAGGATACGGTATTTGTTTTTCTCTGTCTGACTTACTTCACTCTGTATGACAGTCTTGAGGTCTATCCACCTCATTACAAATAACTCAATTTTGTTTCTTTTCATGGCTAATATTCCATTGTATATATGTGCCACATCTTTCTTACCCATTAATCTGTTGGTGGACACTTAGGTTGCTTCAATGTCCTGGCTATTTTAAATAGTGCTGCAATGAACATTGTGGTGCATGACTATTTCTGAATTATGGTTTTCTCAGGGTATATGCCCAGTAGTCGGATTGCTGGGTTATATGGTAGTTATGTTTTTGATTTTTTAAGGAACCTCCATACTGTTCTCCATAGTTCCTGTATCAATTTACATTCCCACCAAGAGTGCAGGAGGGTTCCCTTTTCTCCACACTGTCTCCAGCAATTATTGTTTGTAGATTTTTTGATGATAGCCATTCTGACCAGTTTGAGGTGATACCTCATTGTACTTTTGATTTGCATCTCTCTAATGATTAGTGATTTTGAGCATCCTTTCATGAAGTAAATCAGAAAGACAAAATCAAATACCGTATGCTAACACATATATAGGGAATCTAAGAAAAATAAAAAAGGTTCTGAAGAGCCTAAGGGCAGCACAGGAATAAAGACACAGATATAAAGAATGGACTTGAGGACATTGAGGGGGATGGGTGAGCTGGGATGAAGTGAGAGAGTGGCATTGACATATATACACTAAGAAATGTAAAATAGATAGCTAGTGGGAAGCAGCCGCCTAGCAGAGGGAGGTCAGCTCAGTGCTTTTTGACCCCGAGAGGAGTAGGATAGGGAGGGTGGGAGGGAGATGCAAGAGGGAAGGGATATGGGGATATATGTATATGTGTAGCTGATTCACTTTGTTATAAATCAGAAACTAACACAACAATGTAAAGCAATTATACTCCAATAAAGTTGTTAAAAGAAAAGTTATTATAAAATATAGGCTATATTCCCTGTTCTGTACAACACAGTCTCATAGCATATTTACTTTATACATAGTAGTTTGTACCTCTTAATTCCCTACCCCAATCTTTCCTCTCCCCAAACCTCTCCCCACTTGTAACCACTAGTTGGTTCTCTGCATCCGTGAGTTTGTTTCTGTTTTGTTACATTCATTCATTTGCTTCAATTTTTTAGATTCCACATATAAGTGGTGACATATAGTATTTGTCTTTCTCTATCTAAATTATTTCACTAAGCATAATACCCTGCAGGTCCATCCATGTCATTACAAATGGAAAATTCTCATTCTTTTTTTAAGGACT